>NW_022329445.1:0-18956 GCF_002776525.5 Piliocolobus tephrosceles | reverse complement strand
TTCTACTACAGTAAAATATATGTGTGTGTGTGTGTGTGTGTGTGTGTATAACTATATATATATAGTTCTTTCTCTTTCACACATTTTCCAAGTGTTGTTATTTTCTATTTGGGCTGAAGTTAGATGGAGTCAGCTCCTCAGTGTGCGGGTACACTGGAGGGTCAGTGGGTAGCATCATCACCAGCTATTAGCTGTTTCTAGAAGGGGCTGGCACTCCCTCAGGCCATAGAAAGCGGTTTTCCAGAGTCCCCATGAGCTGCTTCAAACAGATGAGTGTCCAGAGCCCAGCTTTCTGAAATGGATCCTGAGGTCTGGGGTGGGTTCCATGAGCTGGCAGTGACCAGCCCAGGCCACTTGCTGTGGTGCCTGCCACACTTGTCCCACTAAGTTCACATCAGCATCTTTAGACTTTGTGTTTGGGATCCAGCTATGATACTGCCACTGCACTTCATTTATTTAAAGTATGAATCAAATACTTTTTTACTGCATTTTGTTCCTTGCAATCTCAGTAGCATATTGAGGTTAATGAGTGAATTAAAGTTCCATTTTCCCTTTGAAAGTAGCTCACCCCTCCATTTGTGGTCCTTTCTAAAACACTCCAGGGTTTCAGCACAGCAAGACTCACTGCAATTGTGCTGGTGACACTGGGGCCTGGCACAGCTGGACAAAGGCCCAAGGTGGGTGCTGGGATGGGGCAGCTTGGTGAGCTCAGGGAAGCATGCACCATGCAGAACAGCAACTTTCATGCATCCCTGCTCTGCCCACAACTTCTTGTGTCTTTCCATTTTCCATAGTCACAAAAATTCCGGGATCCAGCACTCAGCCCTGCCAGCCTGGCTCCACCTACTTCCCTCTCAGGCCCTCCTGTCAGTCCTCATAGGACCCTCTGAGTGGGCTTTTGCTCCGGGGTCTCCATGACTCCCCCAGCGTGAGGGGAGGATAACACCATTATGTGATAAACACTTTAGAAACAGCATCTGACAGCAAAACCAGAATGGGACTTTAAGCTCCACAGCACCATTCTCTCTTGTGCCCTCAAATGTATGATAAAATCATCTTCCCAGGGACTCTTACTGGAGAATCCACCTGCCTACCTACCGTGCCCCACACCTGGCATCTGTGTAGCCTTTAAATGCTGCGTCCTGAACTACTCTGACTTTGAACAAACTGTAATTTCAGAAAAAAAAAAAAAAAATCCTTGATAATGAATAGCCATTTGTCATGGGCAAAGCCACAGGTGCATGTGGAGAGGAGTCTGACCTTTAAATCAGGAGTCTGTGCACACTGCAGGCAATGCATAGGGATTGGGTTTGCCACTGGGCAAAGACCAGGGCTCTAGAGGGAGTTTATCCTGTTCCTTGTTTTCAGAGTACTAAATCTGAGTAAAGTCACGTGTTTCTTAATAACAGGGATAAATTCTGAGAAATCACCCTGATATGGTTTGGCTGTCTCCCCACCCAAATCTCACCTTGAATTATAGTTCCCCACGTGTCATGGGAGGGACCTGGTGGGAGGTTAACCCCCATGGTGGCTTCCCTCATGCTGTTCTCAGGATAGTGAGTTCTCACGAGATCTGACGGTTTTATATGGGGCTTCCCTCTTTTGCTGGGCACTTCTCCTTCGTACCATCATGTGAAGAAGGATGTGTTTGCTTCCCCTTCCACCATGATTGTAAGTTTCCTGAGTCCTCCCCAGCTGTGCAGAACTATGAGTCAATTAAACCCCTTTCCTTATAAACATCCCAGTCTTGGGTATGTCTTTATTAGCAGTGTGAGAACAAACTAATACACACCTTTAGGCAAGTTCATGATTGTGTGAACATCATAGAGTATACTTACACACACTTAGGTGACAGATACATCTTCATTGATATACCTATCTTTCCATATGGAAAACAGAATGGCCCGGCATCATTACTGAACGTCAGTCATTTCCCCTACTTGATCTCCATGCCAATATCAAGTGCCATCCAACAGGTTTCTATATCTGCTCCATTATAACGTTAAGGGACCACTGTTGGACATGCGGTCTGGCATTGAGTGAAACATCCTTGTGACTGTGTACAGGAATGTCTTCGTAACATCAGTAGGAAGAACTCTTAGGCCTAAAGAACATGGCAAAATTCTGCCTTTGTCGTCTGCAAAAGTAACTGAAATCTGTTTACCTGGTATTATATTGCATTATGAAAGGAAGAACAAGCTTATTCAGCACCTGGGTAAGCATAGGTCTAGGCACAGCACTCATAGTGCTGGTTTGCAGTGTGGTTGCTGTCTTGTTTCATTTAAAAGGATTGGTGAAGCTAATTGCCAGATGATGCAGAACATCATCTCAAAGGCACTTTTAGTCTCTGTGGTCTTTTTTCCTAGATAATATGACAAAGAAGGTAAATCTCTTTCTGAAAATAACTCTGAAATATCAGCATCTTTTGCTGAGTCAAACCCTTCATTGATGCAGGAAGCATTTCAATCTTTGGCTCTAATCATTAGACTGTTAACTCTGCATCTAATTCTTAAATTGGCAAAACTGAAAATTGAGAGTATAAAATCAACACCAAAAAAATCACCGAAAACTGCACACGTGCTATTGTACACATCCCACTTGCTAAAAGGAAAAATGAAAAAGAATCAGTAAGAAATCTTATTGAGAATAATTTTAGAAGACTTTGGGGAAGAAAGTGAAATATTTGGATAAATTTCTTCCTTATTCAATGGAATAAGGCATTCTAAGAAAAGAATATTAGATAAGTAAAAAAAGACTCTGCTCTTAAAATTCATAGAAATTACTCTTCTTCCTTACATGCTGTGAAAAAAAATGCCAACATAAACTCGAGTTTGCAAATGTAAAAAGTTATCAAGTATGAAAATATGTTTGCATTCATTTTGATGATGGATGTCCCCATCTTTGGATGAATGATCAAACAGCAGCTTACCTTTGCAGTTTCCTCGATATGCAATCTCTAGCTGGGGGTCTTTGCACTTGGCACGTTGAAATTCACAACGGGAAAGGAAGGTCCTTCCGTCAGATGCGCAGAGAGGTTTCTGAGGCGAACCCGCACAGTCCAAGCTACAATCCTTGTCTTTATCTTGATCAACTCTCAAAAACTTAAAGGAGAAAAAAAGAAGCCAGACAAATTTAAAGACACATTCTTCAGAGCAGCAGAAAACAGAAGGCTGCCTCAGGCCACTTCACGGTCAGGAAATAAAAGCTTGAGGGATAATGCCCCCTGGTTCTCACCCCTGCCAGAAGCATCACATGCACATCTGAACATTTTAGCCATTCAGCCATTGTCTGTTTCAAAAGCCTAGCTAATTTGGACGTTCTCTATATCAACATTGGCCATATGACACACAATAACATGTTGATGGGCAGTGGAAGGAATCACAACCTGTGATTTCTTGAATGAAAATTTATCAACTTTAAATAATTTGCCCAATGTTACACATACAATTTTTTTAAACCTTCACAGTGATAAAAGAACTAAAAATAGAGATTAGCCAAAAGCCGAAGCTGGACTCCAAGCCAGGGAGGGCACACAAGACGCTGTAGGGGCTGGATGGCCCGTGGGGAGCCCCAGACCTCACCAGAAATCCAGGCAGGGTCCTCAGAGCTCCCAACCTGAGGACTGTGACAGTGGCAGGTGTGGCTAAGAACAGGTGAGCCTGTGTGTTTTGGAGCTCACAAAGCTACTTGGCAGTGGCCTTGCCCAGATTTGGGGATGAAGGCTGGAGCCAAGGGACAGGTGAGTAGCACCCAGAGGTGATAGGGCCTTTGCC
Organism: Piliocolobus tephrosceles; assembly: GCF_002776525.5. Taxonomy (NCBI): domain Eukaryota; kingdom Metazoa; phylum Chordata; class Mammalia; order Primates; family Cercopithecidae; genus Piliocolobus; species Piliocolobus tephrosceles. The sequence continues at coordinate 15,183 of NW_022329445.1, read as the reverse complement.
ATCTCAGAGCGAGCTATTTTTCACATTTGTTCCGTTTCAAACAGCAAGGTCTAATTTTCCTGAGAATAAGCTCACCTGCTGAAATGATTCAGGTTTATTTTAGCTAAGAGGCGAGTGAGAACAGATCATTGCCTTTCAGGGTTTTGTAAAAATGTGCGCTTTACTTAAAGAGGGCAGAGCCGGCACATAAATACATTTTATTCAGTTGAATTCTGCCACGGATGAGTCTCAATCACGTTTTTCACTTCATCAACATGCATTGCCTAAGCTCTTCCAGCAGTGGGGGGCGCCAGGGGGGCAGGCAGCTCCTGGGAGACATGGCCTTCAGGTGCTGTGCCTTGGGAAGTTCCTCTACCTGCTGAGATGCTGCCTGGATCTTATAAAATGCTTCGGAGTCATTCCTCGCCTCCCAGGCACTTGAGGCTCTCGACAGCCTCGTTCCCGCAGCACACAGCTGGCCGGAGCAGCGCAGCTTTGCACCCAAGAAAGAGGGGAAAAACCGGAAAGAAAACGTGAACCTGCCGTGTGTTTGGAGAAGCCCCAGGTGCCTTCGTTTCACACAGGGGCCCGCCCTATTCATAGCTGTCTTCTACTGTAGAGGAAAAGATGGCATAACCTAAATCCTGTTAATTTTTATGTTTAAGGGGTGGTCTCTATGTATTTCCTGAACCTGTAAGTGAGGAGATGCTGAGGACTTAGGGAGACACTGTAATTATCATTTTCTCTAAAGGAAAAGAGACAGCCTCGACATTTTTTCTCAAATAAAAGCACCCAGCATCTAGGCATTTGGAATTTGACCATAATTCTTGATACTTTACTGGTGCAGAACTAACAATGGAAGTATGATTTCTCAGGAATAAGAGAACACACAGGTTATGTGTATGTTTCTCCCCTACCTCCTGTTTAATAGCAATTAAATTTCACGGGAGACAGTGCATGTAAGAAAATAAGCTTTTAACTAAGTTGTGTTCATTAATAAACAGCCCATTCAAGAAAAATAAATATTCCTATTCCAAAGAATTCACTATGTGTTAAAAGAACTCGGTTGAGAGTCTTAAAACTAATTCAAGATAAAAAGTACTTTGCTAAATTTAGAATGCAATCAATTGGACATCGAGTGACTTTATTTTAAAAAGAAAACTCAGAATTGCAGGGGTTTCTTATTTCTTTTGATTTCCACGAAGCAGTGCTATTTGCACAGGTGCAAGGAGCCCAGGTGTAAGGGTAGGGGGAGGGAAGGGCACACGAAGTGTCTTTGTGGATACCAAGTAGCTCACACATTAGAAAACTAGTCAGATTCAATGGGTTAAAGTCATGGTCTATGCTGCTTCTTAATAAATTACTGGGTTTGGGCCAGAAGAAAAAGATTAAGACAAAAACCATTTACAAAACAGGTAAAAGCACTCTTCAAATCTTAACATGTTTAAAATTTCTCCTTATAATATTGATTAAATACTTCTCTGACTCTATGAGATAACGCATGGCATGAGAAGACATTAAGGAAGTTTTGCCTCTGAAATACATAATTCTGTAGCTGTAAGATTTGCAAGGCCAGGTGCAGTGGCTCACACCTATAATCCCAGAGCTTTGGGAGGCCAAGGCGGAGGGATCTGCTGAGCCCAGGTTTTGAGACCAGCCTGGGCCTCACAGTGAGACTCTGTCTCTATCAGGCGTTGGGGGAAATTAGCCAGGTGTGGTGGTGTAATAAAATAAAGTGCACAATAAATGTGCACCTGTGGACCCAGCTACTTAGGAGGTTGAGGTGGGAGGATCACTTGAGCCCAGGGAATTGGAGGTTGCAGTGAGCTATGACTGTGCACCAGTGCACTCCAGCCTGGGCAAGTGAGACCTTGTCTCAAAAAAAAAAAAAAAAAAAAAATCTCAAAAGCACACACTTTCTAAATAATAGGCCAAGAGAATAAATGGTGTCCACGTGTTTGCTTTCTCTTAATGGGAGGTGCACATAGGAAGAAACGAGATTGAACAGAAGACAGGGCAGCGCTGACAACAAAGCCCAGTGCCTGGAGAGCCTGCACAATTCTGAAAGTCACTGGGGACAGGTGGGAGAGTGGTTACAGACTCAAGCCTGTTTTAAAGAATCATTTCTCCATTTTAAAGCCTGGACTTTCTCAGGTGCAGAAAACAGGGTCCTACTCTTTTAGAACAGAGAACCTAAATCTTCCATGCAAATATGGAAATCCCATTTCAGAGCCCGCAATGTGAAGCTTAAATATGAAAAGAAAACACAACTCTCACGGGACATTTTCTCCCAGAGATGGACATTCCATTCACTCGTTCATCCAGCATCTGAGAGACAGAGGTTCCATTCACTCATTCATCCAGTATCTGAGAGACGGATGTTCCACTCATTCATTCATCCAGCATCCGAGAGACAGACATTCCATTCACTCATTCATCCAGTATCTGAGAGACAGACGTTCCATTCACTCATTCACCCGGCATCCGAGAGAGGGACGTTCCATTCACTCATTCATCCAGTATCTGAGAGACGGACATTTCATTCACTCATTCATCCAGTAACTGATAGACGGACATTCCATTCACTCATTCATCCAGTAACTGATAGATGGACATTCCATTCACTCATTCATCCAGCATCTGATAGACGGACGTTCCATTCACTCATTCATCCAGCATCTGAGAGACGGACATTCCATTCACTCATTCATCCAGTATCTGAGAGAGGGACGGTCCATTCACTCATTCATCCAGCATCTGAGAGATGGACATTCCATTCACTCATTCATCCAGTATCTGAGAGAGGGACATTTCATTCACTCATTCATCTGGCATCTGAGAGACGGACGTTCCATTCATTCATCCAGCATCCGAGAGACAGACAGTCCATTCACTCATTCATCCAGTATCGGAGAGACGGACATTTCATTCACTCATTCATCCAGCATCTGAGAGAGGGACGTTCCATTCACTCATTCATCCAGCATCCGAGAGAGGGACATTCCATTCACTCATTCACCCAGTATCTGAGAGACAGACATTTCTTTCACTCATTCATCCAGTATCTGAGAGACAGACATTTCATTCACTCATTCATCCAGTATCTGAGAGACGGACATTCCATTCAGTCATTCATCTGGCATCTGTGGAAGTTAGTTGCACCACTTTATATGTATTTTAGAAACCCTTAACTTCAGTATTTTATTGTCTTCGCCTTCTTGCTCCCAGTCTTTAAGAATAAAGCCTCACGTTTCCAGTTAGCTCAAAAGTCAGACCCAGCTTGAACGGAACATATTAAATAGTTATTAAGTGACCCCTCTTTGTAAAAGGCATTCTACTGGAGGATGGGATTTTGAAGAAGAGCCTGCCCTCATGAAGCTGAAAATCCAGAGGGCAGAAATGTACATCTACAAATGATGACCATGCTGTATAAAGAAGAACACAGGGGCCTGAGCGGCTCAGAGGGAAGATCGGTCAAAGCCGATTTGGGGGGATATCTGCTGCTTCCTAAAAGATGATCTAAGGCAGAGGTCCCCAACCCTGTATTCATCTGTATTTACAGCCACTCCCCATCACTCATATTTCCCCCTGAGCTCCGCCTCCTGTCAGATCAGCAGTGCCATTAGATTCTCATAGCAGCGTGAACCCTATTGTGAACTGCGCATGTGAGGGGTCTAGATTGCGGGTCCTTATGAGAATCTAATGCCTGATGATTTCTCATTGTCTCCCATCTCCCCCAGATGGGACCTCTAGTTGCCAGAAAACAAACTCAGGGTTACCACTGATTTTACATTATGATGAGTAGCATCATTATTTCATTATATATTACAATGTAATCATAGAAATAAAGTGCATAATAAATGTAACATGCTTGAACCATCCGGAAACCATCCCCCACCCACCAGTTCATGGAAAAATTGTCGAACATTCCTCATGCCAGAAAGGTTGGGGACTGCTGATCTAAGGAACCCAGAGAGGCAGGATGAGAAGCCATGTGAGTTGGCATCCCAGGGCAAATCCATACATGTGGATGTGTCAAGGCCAGCAGTAGGAAGAAATCGGAAAGGACGCCACTGAAAGCAGGCCTCGTGTATCATCGTGGTGGTCAGTGCCTCTCAAATCAATGCGCTGGCCTCACCTGAGGACCTGAGGAGACCAAGGTTCACATAGAAAACAAGGAGGTGCTGGGCTCCTCCCTCCGGCAGAGGATTCTGAGGAGTGTGCTGTCCTCACCATGACACAGATGAGGCCAACGAACAAACTCCGCACAGGATCTCACCAGTTTTGTGGTGCAGTTTTTTGATCCTCCCTGATGCACCAGACTGAGTCACAGACACTCACTGTGGGGGCATCAACATTGGATTCTGGCCACTGCAGCCTCTGTGGGACACTGAGAGGGCATCACGTTTCTAGCACAAACTGGTGGTGCCACTGGGCTCTGCACCAACAGGGGAGAGTTAATGCTGCATTTTTCCACCTGTGCAATCTCTGAGACTCGATTTGCTAATCTGAAAATAAGAGTAATAATACCTTCTCACCTTTGAGGTAGCTGTGAGGATAAAATAACAAGCTCTTCCACATGTGGACGAGGACCATGAAGAAAACCAGCATGTGGAGAGGGCATTTGCTTCCCAGCCTCAGCACAGCCCTGCTGATGGAGGTGCCTTACAGGAGCACGGAGACTCACCAGGAGGAGCTCACTGTGGAGACGTGATGTAAGTGCTCTCTGCTTGTTTAGAAAACAAGCAAGGTGGGCAGGCACGGTGGCTCACACCTGTAATCCCAGCACTTTGGGAGGCCGAGGCAGGCAAATCACCTGAGGTCAGGAGTTCAAGACCAGCCTGGCCAACATGGTGAAACCTCATCTCTACTAAAAATACCAAAATTAGCTGGGCATGGTGATGGGTGCCTGTAATCCAGTCACATGGAAGGCTGAGGCAGGAGAATCACTTGAACCTAGAAGGCAGAGGTTGCAGTGAGCAGAGATTGTACCACTGCACTCTAGCCTGGGCAACAAGAGTGAGATTTTGTCTCAAAAAAAAAAAAAAAAAAAAAATAGACTGGGTGCTGTGGCTCACACCTGTAATCCCAACACTTTGGGAGGCCAAGGCAGGCAGATCACGAGGTCAGGAGATCAAGACCATTCTGGCTAACACAATGAAACCCCATCTCTACTAAAAATACAAAAAATTAGCCAGGCGTGGTGGCGCGCACCTATAATCCCAGCAACTCAGGAGGCTGAGGCAGGACAATCACTTGAACCCAGGAGGCGGAGGTTGCAACGAGCCGAGATTGCGCCATTACACTCCAGCCTGGGCAACAGAGCAAGACTCCGTCTCAAAATTAAATTAAATTAAATTAAATTGAAAAGTAAGTGAGGCGTGAATCAGAGACACTGGGCATCAGCTTTTCGAAGGCAGCTTGTCTTAGTAAGTTTAAGAGTCTGAGTGAAGTCACTCAGAGAGTTAGGACAGTGGGGACAATGCAGGTGCCATCAGCACTCCTGACCCCCTTTTGCCTTTTCGTTCTATTTACTGGGTACCCACAGGACTTTAAAAACCAAGAACAAATGATTGAATGGGATGAATTTGTTTTAATTTGCATGACCAGATTACAGCTACAAACCCAATACATATGCAGAAAGTAACTGTGGGCAGATGCAGGGCACGGAGGGCCAGCACGCTGGCAAGGCTCTGTGGTTGAAGGGAACATGCTGACCTTGGCGAGGGTAGAAGAGCAAAGTGACCAGGCACGTGTATGGAGCCACGTGAGCTCTGGTTTCTTCACTTGTCCAGTGGAGGTGATAACGATGATGACTGTTTCATAAAGATGATTGTGAAAACAAAATGTGACAGTGCACGAGAAAGTGTTTGGAAAAGATATAAAGATGTTGTTTGCAAGAAGGCCCTGGAGCAGAGGTCCTGCTTATTTACCATTTAAATGAATATAAGGTATGTTTGCCATTTCAACTCTAGTGTGTGAGCACTAAGGGATCCTCCTGCTGGTGATCATTTTCAAAGAGAAAATGAGAAGTGTGCAGTTAAAAGGGAACTAAATTAGAAGTTCAAGAAGAGAGAGCAGGTTTCTCCAGGAAGCCTGGGAAAGATAGAGGCAGGTGCAGGAAAGAGGGCAAGGGCTTAGCCCTGCAACGGAGCTGCCAAGAGCGAGGTATCTGCAGCCAGCAGGAAGACCCGAGGGATGTGCAGGAGGACGTGGCCAGGGTGAGGCAGCCCCTCTCAGGACCAAACACCTGGAGACACCTCCACCTCCTGTGGCGAACCAAGACGGGCCTCTCGGGATGCACACACAACCACGCGAGGCTGAATCCCAGCCACCCCCGGTGACATTGTTGAGTACAGAGATCCCAGAGGAAAGCAGGAGACCTGAGGCCGTGGTTGTTTCTCTCTCTGTTTACCACGCTGTCTTTGTTTTTTTTTTTTTTTTTTTTAGTAGACCTGCAACTTTTTACAAGTGCATTTACCAACGGTTTACTTGCTTTTGGTCCCCTGACCCAGGATTTCCCAGAGCTCTTGGTTCCATCTTCCCCCAACCTCACGCTCTGCAGGGTGGGCTTCAGGTTTCTGGCACCATAGCAAGGGACGGACAATGCAGGTTCCTGGCCCCAGAGGGAGGGACGGACAATGCAGGTTCCTGGCCCCAGAGGGAAGGATGGACAATGCAGGTTCCCCGCGCCACAGTGAGGGACGGACAATGCACATTCCTGGCCCCGCAGCGAGGGACAGACAATGCTTTACTGTACTTCTTGCTCTGCAACTCTATTCTCCTATTCCAAAACATTTATTTTCTACTTATTGTCTTTGCTGTCTCCACATCCATGTTAATTTCAATGATGAAAATGGATATTTTTGCCCCTTGTTAGTAATTTTTGAGATAATTTAAGAAATCTCTTAGGTTATTCATTGTTCCAATCTAGGTTTAATTGAGATTCAGTAGGAACTCTGTTATTCTAAAATTCTTCCTAATAAGATATGATGAGGATGGTGTTACCTTAATGCAATAATTATCTCTGGCAACAACAACAAAAGATTACGCTTAGCATCCAACCACAATTCTTATAGGCCAGAGGTGTCTAGAGACACAAAGTAGATTCTGCAAGTCCCCTATGAAACACTAACACAGCGGAACCTGCCCTGTCATAAGCAATGTCCGCTCTATCAGAGTCTTGTCATGCTTTCGGTCACTTAAAAGTGTTTCCAGGAGGTTCATGCAGCCTCAGGAACCATCCTCATTGCTTTAGCTACAAAAGTGCTTCTTATCCAGGGTCTCGGTGAGGATCAAGATGCCCCTGGATGAGTGTGAAGCACTTGCGTGCGTCTTCAGCCGCCACTGTGAAGCAGTAACCTTGTAGACGCAGAATGCACGGGCACGGACTCTAAGCCCAGTGCTCCTGAGCCCACGGATGGTACCTCCTCGGGGGCAGAGACGCTTGTGCACCCACATGGCCTCGGATTCCAGCAGTGTCTGGCCAGCACTGAGGCTCAGTGAAGAGCGTTGTCTTCAGAGCCACATTCGCGTAGCCACCCAGGGTCCCTACAGAATCAGCGGGGCAAGTAGCAGGGTGGAGAGAAGGTGTTCGAGAAAATGAGTGCAAGAACACAGGGCCTGACCACGCGGAGACCCTGGAACACCTCCGTGAGGGACCCTATCCGGTGCCACGTGTCAAAGCCGTCCTTCCACCCAAGTCAACAGGAGGCCCGCCAATGCCAAGTATAAAACACCTCCAGCATTCAGAGCTCCCTCCCTCCTACTTCAGTCTCCCCTTCCCTGGCTCTACCCTCTTTGGACGTCATCTCTTTTTTCTTTTTCTTTCTTTCTTTCTTTTTTTTTTGAGACAGAGTTTCACTCTGGCACCTGGGCTGGAGTGCAGTGGGGCAATCTGGGCTCACTGCAACTTCTGCCTCTTGGGTTCAAGTGATTCTCCTGTCTCAGCCTCCCGAGTTGCTGTGGGACTACAGGTGCCACCACGCTCAGCTAATTTTTGTATTTTTGGATAGAGATAGGGTTTTGCAATGTTGTCCAGGCTGGTCTCAAACTCCTGAGCTCAGGTGATCCACTTGCCTTGGCCTCCCAAAGTGCTGGGATTACAGGCATGAGCCACCGCACCTGACATGGACTTCATCTCCGTTAGCCTCTTTCCCTGCTCACAGCTTGAACACTGAGCACCTGGGCCAGGCATTGTTCTAAACACTTTACTGCATTAGTACCTTTAACCTAACCATCTTCTGCATTAAATGCTATCATTAGCCCAATTGTGCAGATAACAATGTCCAATTGTGCAGATAACAATGTGGAAACAGAGTGATTAATTAACTCACTCCTTCCTGATTGCACTGCTGGTCAGCGTGGGACCCCAGGGCCCAGTCTGCTCCACAGTCCCCTTTTGGTTCTGGTTTAAAAAATGAAATGTGTAGCTCCTCACGGGCTCCCAGTGGAAAACTTACATGATAACTGGATATAAAGTAGTAGTTTCCAATTAACATAAAAATATACACAATGGAAATACATAAACTTATTTCCTTCACACGTAGAAGACAGTTAAAACTTTGGGAGGCGACACACAGTTGGATTTCTCTGCTGTAGGCGTACAGGGAAAAAACAGATCTGACTTCTAACCTGAAGGTTTGACGCTCATCACTGCCCCATCTGCGGCACACTTCAGAGCTCATGAATAGCTCATCGGTCTCTGGGCTGCCACTCACAAAAGATCAGATAAACTCCAACCTTTACTGACAGCAAAAGCAAACATGCTACCTGGAGAGTGATTAGCCAGTGACAAGATTACAGAGGTTAAATGAGAAGTGTCTGAAAATAAAAGTACAAATCAACCATGAAAATAAGTATGAAGCACGAGTTGGGCTGTGGTTCCCACATGCCCAACAGCACACGGAATCATAGTGGCTCTCAGTGGCAGCGTGCAGCACCGTCTCCCAGGCAGTGGACTCCCATCTCCACCCCAGAGACTGACTCGTAGGACTGGGAGAAGCCAGGGTTTCCATGTGTGGTAGACAGGCTATGGGTCCTGGCCGTCCCCCCAGAGACTGACTCGTAGGGCCGGGAGAACCCAGGGTTTCTGTGTATAGTAGACAGGCTATGGACCCTTGCCTTCCCCCCAGACTCTGACTCGTAGGGCTGGGAGAACCTGGGGTTCCCATGTGTAGTAGACAAGCTATGAGACAGGCTATGGGCCCTGGCAGTCCTCACGAAACACGGTCACATGCTGCAGCTCTCTGACCACTCAGCCCGCAGCAGGAAGGGCGATCAGGAAAGAACAGCTGCTCCCCTGCCATTCCAATGACACAGACAACCCCAATGACCCGACCTCTTTTATTGAAGAAGTAGCTCTGTTTTTATTACAGTATATAATTCACAAATTCCCTGATAGCCTTGACATTTTCTGGAACAGCCAAACTACCCGACAGACAGCCACTCTTTCCCTCTCTGTCCTCAGGTTTCCCTGGAATAGCGAATGCATTTGCTGATGAAATGACATTTTCAAAGGCATTCAGCCAGAGTTTCTTTTCTGAGGCTCTTGCTCATTTCAAAGCATTTAGAGCAAATTACACTAAAATACATGTTAGAGAATATGAGAGGAACCTGGAAAGCCAGAGAAATGCATCCAAACGCCGAGATACCAGATCATTTGTTTCTTCGCCAAACCTCAGTGGAGACTGTGTTATTCGGTGAAATCATTTCCACTGAGAGGCGTAACTGAAGGATTTGAAATAGGAAACATAAAAGGCAGATCCTTGCTGGAAACAATATGTCCGAGAGGCAGCTCCACAGATCACCTGTCTCCCACTCATGCTGGTGAAGAGAAACGGCTCCCCTGTGAAAGGAATGGGCAGCAGCCGTGCAGTCCCACGGGTAAAAGTACAACAAAATGGCCCAGCGTGTAAAGGTCAGTGTGACAAAATGATCCAGCTGTAAGTCAGGGGCCTCTGATCTCTGCATAAAGTCCAGGCAGCCTCCAGCCCTGTGTCTCCATCTAAAGGCAGTGAGACCTCATTTTATTCTAAATGTCACCCACAGCCATTCAGCAGCCCCCATCATCACAGTTCTGACTGTGTCCATTTATTTTGCTTTGTGGGGGGCAAAACGTGGAGGTAGGGAGATCTCAAAACTAAGAATGCTTAGCTGCCAATGCAGGGCCACGACTGAATGACCGGAAGACCGAGTTAGTCTCTCACTTCATCTGAGCCAGGTTTTCCTGACGAGACCATGGGCTCCTAACAGAGATTTGTCCAGTGCATGTCCAGAGAACGGTACGTTCCTGAGGCAGGCCTCTTGCTCCCACTCAGGACTGCTGGGAACCTGCTTCCCCCGTCACTGAGGGATCTGCACCCTCATTGCCCAGGCAGGCAGGAGGGTCCCTGGAGGAGAGAAGGCACTCAAGAAGACCCCCACCACCTTCCGCATTCACCACCACATGCCACGAAGGCCACAGATATCTGTGAAAGGAAGGGTGAATTCTTTTCTCTGTAATAAAAAGAGTGGGATCCTCTTTGCCCACACCTGGGGGCAGGTCCCCTTGGGAAGGGATGTTGTCAGGGCTGGAGGCTAAATGGAGCTGCTCCCAGGGTCACGCACAAACACACGAAGGTGCCAGCCCAGGTGCCTCATTCGACCACGAAGAGCTGAGGCTCCCAGCGATCACCTGGCTCCTCTGCAAGGGAAGGAGAACCCAGCCACAGGCCTGGGGCCCGGGCCCCTGCCCTCCACTCCAACCAAGACCCTCAACCACAGGGCCAGGGCTGGGCCTTCTTTCCCCAGGACCGCAGCCCCAGGGCTCTTGCATAGCATAGCTTTACACTCACAGGCTTTGAGAGGAAGGGGCTGGGCCTGGGCCACAGAGCCCCCTCTAGCCCTCTGCCCAGCCTTCCCCACGCTTGCTGGGGCCGCATCTTCCCCTCGGCCGGAGGAGAGGCAGTGGGGGCTCCGGTCAGGCTCCTGTTCCCCCCTCACCTTGGGTCACGCATTAAAACAGATTCTTTGAATTTTTGACAGCCTTTGTTTACTCTATGCGATAGCCCAGACATGGAATCCTTCCAAGATAATTCTCCCCACAGTCCTCTGAAATGGAACAGCTGAAACGTCGTCACACCCCACTCAGAAGGGTCCCCATGCTGAGGTGCACAGTGCAATCTCGGAGATGGGCAGGGGAGGGCTCAGGAGGCCCCAGGGTGGGGGCCCTCACCACTGCCTCCTGCAGTCCTTCACCCGACATCTCTCAGACCGCAGCCCTGTCCAGGTGCCGGCCGAGGAAGAAACCTCTCAGAAAGAAAGGAGCTCTTGGGACAGAACTCGAGGGCTGGGTCGACAGGCGATTGGTCCCATCTGCACCTCCACCATCACCTCCCAGCACGGGTAGGCTTCCTCCAGGCTTGGACAGTCCAACACACAAACCATGAGCCTTTATTAACCTTTAAATTAACTAAAATAAAGTAAAATCTGAAGCCAGCCGCTCGTTTGCTGTGTGTTGAGTCCTCATGGCCTCCTGTGCTAGTGGCTGCTGTCCGAGACAAGGCAGCTCATAAATCATTTCCATCACTGCAGACAGCTCTTCCAGACAGTGTTATCTAGAAACAGGGATGGCAGGGCAAGCACTCCCCACCCTGGCTTCCCAAACCCCAGCGTTTTCCACAAAATGCCCAAGAAACAAACAGTGGCAACAAGATGAATACAAAAAACCTTCCTGGCTCTGTGACCAATCGAACCAATCCTAAATACCAAGCAGAGTAACTTAAGAAAAGTGTCTTGAAAATCACACTTTTAATTATAGAGAAAATAGAAACACCTTAATTACAGGAGGATGAGAAGCTTGGAGACTTTTGTGAAGGGAGTACAGAGGATTTCGAGGGACTTCAAAGGTATTTTAGACATTAATAGAAAAGAGCAAGGAGGCGGTGAGGGAGAGGAAATGCACGCAGGGCACCCACAGGCTCTGAGGTCTGAGCTCCCAGGTCCGCCTGGCCCCGATCGCTCATCCGTGAGGAGGCCAAGGAGGGCAGGGCAAGCTGTGTGGGTGGGTGAACCGTGCCAGTGGGTGAAGCCACTATGGGGAACTGCACAGGTGGGTGGAGCCCCCAGGGTGAACCCTGCAGGTGGGTGGAGCCCCCAGGGTGAACTCTGCCGGTGGGTGGAGCCATCATGGGGAACCACGCAGGTGGGTGGAGCCCCCAGGGTGAACTCTGCCAGTGGGTGGAGCCATCATGGGGAACCACGCAAGTGAGTGAAGCTGTGAGCTAGCAGAGCCCTGTGACCCAGGTCACACCTGTGTCCTGCAGCCAACAGGGGCAGGCAGTGTGGGGGTGCCAGGTGCAGGCCTGAGGGGTTTGTGGAGCCCTGCTCCCCAGGAGGAGTCACCTGGGCTTTCTGTAAAGTTTCACCAAATGCTTCCCGGGCATCGTGAATTTCAGGGCTGTCGCCACAGTAAACACACGCTCATTTATTGTTCGGGAGCTGCTCACAGCATCCCATATCTATGATCTGTATTTTACAGAACAATTAAATGTGACAAAGAGACAGAATTAAAAATTCAGGTTTCCAAGGAAAATGTTGGAGCTCTGGAAGCGACCCCAGCAGTGGGCACTGGGAGCCACAGACAAGGGCACCCCAGCTGGCATCAGCCAGTGGCCGGGAGAGGAAGGGAGGAAGATCCACCTGCCACAGTGGGCTTTCCACAGGGCCTCTGTTAGAGCAGGGTGGACCCGCAGAGGGACCTACATCTGGGCCACAAGGAGCCTTTCCCTGGGCCGCAGGTCCCTCCTTTCTGATTCACTCAGAGCAAGACAAAGCCCGGTCTGCAGGAGCCCACGTAGGGCGCAGGAGCATGGCTTTCCCGGGACCACTCTGAGCCAGGAGGTGTCTATGTCCTGAGCCCACCCTGCTTTGCTCTTACCTTAGACCCTCTGGGAAGGGTCATGGTGTGAGCAGACTCCCTGCAGGTTTCAGGAAGGTGCCAGGGGCGGGGCCTGGAGGATGCAAGCATGAGGGAAGGGGCAAGGCCGAGTGAGGTGAGCACACCCCGGCCCAAAGGAGGTTCCCTGTTCCCCCGGAACTGCAGGCAGAGGGAGGCCTCTGCCAGGACGGTCCATCCCAGGCCTCCCAGGCCCAGTGCACTTAGAGGAGGCTATGATTCCATCCCAGCAGCTGGGAGCAAAGTGATGCCCGCCCTTCCCAGTCACCTCCCTTGCCCTTCAGCTGCTCCAGCCCAGGGCTCACTCTCACTCCCAGCCCTTTGGGAAAGAATCGCAAAACCCCAGTGTGAGGAGAGCTGCATTTCTCCATTCACATCTCCTCCAAGTCTTAGGCTTCCCAGGAAATCAGTGACACTCTAAGCAGAGTAAGTCAAGGGGCACTGCCCACTCATTTTCAATGCACTTAGGAAGTGATCCCCTATCTTGTTGGCTGCAAAAATGCATAGAAGAAAACATTTTCTGTGTGTGTTCATTTATCCAAAAAGATTCTGATGGGCATTTTCACCCTAGTAAAGTGTTTCAGCTAAAGCCAAGAAAAAGTCTATCTAGGTGTTAAATTCAGAAAATGAGGAGAAGGAAAAAGAGAGGCCAAGTATTCAGCCTTTTCACACATTTGCTGATTGGGTGTGCATTAGGTGCATGTCTGCTGAAACCTAAAGAGACCAGCTTATCACATGCCTGCCCTACCACTGAGCTACCTGAGCCCAGACTAAATACTTTGCCATGTCATAAAGAATGCTTGCACTCAGAGTGTGGAGAAGGAAAGCTGCTCTTAGTAACATCTGGAATAACCATCTAATACACTTGCCAAGATTCGGACCAATATGCCTGGAATAATGTCAAACCAAGAAAACAATGAGGTTTATGATGGAAACACAGACAAGACTTTAATTTAGGGTCATTCCAATGGCATCGGAATGATCCCACACTCATAATATTTTAAGGTTACCAAATGCACTTATGAAAGGTGGCTACCACATAGAATCTAATTTTGTTTTTTGAAGAGCAACTCCTCTGGAAGTTATTCTTGGCAGACACTGAATAGCAAGAACCAATTAAAATAGAAACAATAAAGATGGTTAGAAACTACATATGTCTGGTGAAATAAATATTCAGATGAAATTGATTTTCTTGGCTCTCTGTCATTTAACTAAGAAAAGAAAAACTAGCATTTATACACTTTTTTGAAAAATAAAATCAGGTCTACAATGTCAACTTGTTTGTCAAAAGCTAATTTTAACTACCTAGGATTTAATATCCCTAAAATGTTGATACTAATATATCAAATTAATATAATTTTAAGTTGTAAGACTATTAGCCAGATCTTATCACAGTGGTTTCCATTCTGAAGATACCTTGGCCTTTGTACTTTGAACATCATTTTCTGAACAGTAACAGTTTTCCTTTGTTTCTGGAAACTTGTCACCTACTTTGCCATCTATACATCATTCACAAAACATTTGCTTTCATCATCATGCAAAGCTACAGAAGATCTTGTACAAGGTAAGATTATGAAGGAACAGGAATTAAGTTTTTAACAAATCCATACTTAGGCAGATCAATGTTCAAGCCAGTTCTTTAAATAAATCACTTTTGAGGCCGGGTGCAGTAGCTCACACCTGTAATATCAGCACTTTGGGAGGCCGAGGTGAGTGGATCACCTGAGATCAGGAGTTCGAGACCAGCCTGACCAATATGGTGAAACCTTGTCTCTACTAAAAATACAAAAATTAACCAGGCGTGGTGGTGTGTGTCTTTAGTCCCAGCTACTCAGGATGCTAAGACAGGAGAATTGCTTGAACCCGGGAGGCGGAGGTTACAGTGAACTGAGATCCTGCCACTGTACTCTAGCATAGGCGACAGAGTAAGACTCTGTCTCAAAAAGAAAAAAAAAAAATCACTTTTGAGCATATCTAAACATTCCAACAATTTAGTCTTTGTTCAAATTTGTGAACTCTTCCTTTGAAGCTACCTTCGCAGTGTATGGAGAGCTCAAGGACAGTCAGCCTTGTGATGTCATGGGGTGATGCTGAAACCCAGATCCCGTTTGATCCTAACAAACCTACCACACAAGGAAAAGAAGGCACATTTCCTTACTCTGTAGATGGCAATTTTAAAGCCAGAGAAACGCAACATCTTGCCCAGAATGACAAATTGTTTTGTGGTGGTGAGAGGGTGTCAGGACAGGTATGTGCCTCTGGTCACC
>NW_022329444.1:0-18957 GCF_002776525.5 Piliocolobus tephrosceles | reverse complement strand
TTCTACTACAGTAAAATATATGTGTGTGTGTGTGTGTGTGTGTGTGTATAACTATATATATATAGTTCTTTCTCTTTCACACATTTTCCAAGTGTTGTTATTTTCTATTTGGGCTGAAGTTAGATGGAGTCAGCTCCTCAGTGTGCGGGTACACTGGAGGGTCAGTGGGTAGCATCATCACCAGCTATTAGCTGTTTCTAGAAGGGGCTGGCACTCCCTCAGGCCATAGAAAGCGGTTTTCCAGAGTCCCCATGAGCTGCTTCAAACAGATGAGTGTCCAGAGCCCAGCTTTCTGAAATGGATCCTGAGGTCTGGGGTGGGTTCCATGAGCTGGCAGTGACCAGCCCAGGCCACTTGCTGTGGTGCCTGCCACACTTGTCCCACTAAGTTCACATCAGCATCTTTAGACTTTGTGTTTGGGATCCAGCTATGATACTGCCACTGCACTTCATTTATTTAAAGTATGAATCAAATACTTTTTTACTGCATTTTGTTCCTTGCAATCTCAGTAGCATATTGAGGTTAATGAGTGAATTAAAGTTCCATTTTCCCTTTGAAAGTAGCTCACCCCTCCATTTGTGGTCCTTTCTAAAACACTCCAGGGTTTCAGCACAGCAAGACTCACTGCAATTGTGCTGGTGACACTGGGGCCTGGCACAGCTGGACAAAGGCCCAAGGTGGGTGCTGGGATGGGGCAGCTTGGTGAGCTCAGGGAAGCATGCACCATGCAGAACAGCAACTTTCATGCATCCCTGCTCTGCCCACAACTTCTTGTGTCTTTCCATTTTCCATAGTCACAAAAATTCCGGGATCCAGCACTCAGCCCTGCCAGCCTGGCTCCACCTACTTCCCTCTCAGGCCCTCCTGTCAGTCCTCATAGGACCCTCTGAGTGGGCTTTTGCTCCGGGGTCTCCATGACTCCCCCAGCGTGAGGGGAGGATAACACCATTATGTGATAAACACTTTAGAAACAGCATCTGACAGCAAAACCAGAATGGGACTTTAAGCTCCACAGCACCATTCTCTCTTGTGCCCTCAAATGTATGATAAAATCATCTTCCCAGGGACTCTTACTGGAGAATCCACCTGCCTACCTACCGTGCCCCACACCTGGCATCTGTGTAGCCTTTAAATGCTGCGTCCTGAACTACTCTGACTTTGAACAAACTGTAATTTCAGAAAAAAAAAAAAAAAATCCTTGATAATGAATAGCCATTTGTCATGGGCAAAGCCACAGGTGCATGTGGAGAGGAGTCTGACCTTTAAATCAGGAGTCTGTGCACACTGCAGGCAATGCATAGGGATTGGGTTTGCCACTGGGCAAAGACCAGGGCTCTAGAGGGAGTTTATCCTGTTCCTTGTTTTCAGAGTACTAAATCTGAGTAAAGTCACGTGTTTCTTAATAACAGGGATAAATTCTGAGAAATCACCCTGATATGGTTTGGCTGTCTCCCCACCCAAATCTCACCTTGAATTATAGTTCCCCACGTGTCATGGGAGGGACCTGGTGGGAGGTTAACCCCCATGGTGGCTTCCCTCATGCTGTTCTCAGGATAGTGAGTTCTCACGAGATCTGACGGTTTTATATGGGGCTTCCCTCTTTTGCTGGGCACTTCTCCTTCGTACCATCATGTGAAGAAGGATGTGTTTGCTTCCCCTTCCACCATGATTGTAAGTTTCCTGAGTCCTCCCCAGCTGTGCAGAACTATGAGTCAATTAAACCCCTTTCCTTATAAACATCCCAGTCTTGGGTATGTCTTTATTAGCAGTGTGAGAACAAACTAATACACACCTTTAGGCAAGTTCATGATTGTGTGAACATCATAGAGTATACTTACACACACTTAGGTGACAGATACATCTTCATTGATATACCTATCTTTCCATATGGAAAACAGAATGGCCCGGCATCATTACTGAACGTCAGTCATTTCCCCTACTTGATCTCCATGCCAATATCAAGTGCCATCCAACAGGTTTCTATATCTGCTCCATTATAACGTTAAGGGACCACTGTTGGACATGCGGTCTGGCATTGAGTGAAACATCCTTGTGACTGTGTACAGGAATGTCTTCGTAACATCAGTAGGAAGAACTCTTAGGCCTAAAGAACATGGCAAAATTCTGCCTTTGTCGTCTGCAAAAGTAACTGAAATCTGTTTACCTGGTATTATATTGCATTATGAAAGGAAGAACAAGCTTATTCAGCACCTGGGTAAGCATAGGTCTAGGCACAGCACTCATAGTGCTGGTTTGCAGTGTGGTTGCTGTCTTGTTTCATTTAAAAGGATTGGTGAAGCTAATTGCCAGATGATGCAGAACATCATCTCAAAGGCACTTTTAGTCTCTGTGGTCTTTTTTCCTAGATAATATGACAAAGAAGGTAAATCTCTTTCTGAAAATAACTCTGAAATATCAGCATCTTTTGCTGAGTCAAACCCTTCATTGATGCAGGAAGCATTTCAATCTTTGGCTCTAATCATTAGACTGTTAACTCTGCATCTAATTCTTAAATTGGCAAAACTGAAAATTGAGAGTATAAAATCAACACCAAAAAAATCACCGAAAACTGCACACGTGCTATTGTACACATCCCACTTGCTAAAAGGAAAAATGAAAAAGAATCAGTAAGAAATCTTATTGAGAATAATTTTAGAAGACTTTGGGGAAGAAAGTGAAATATTTGGATAAATTTCTTCCTTATTCAATGGAATAAGGCATTCTAAGAAAAGAATATTAGATAAGTAAAAAAAGACTCTGCTCTTAAAATTCATAGAAATTACTCTTCTTCCTTACATGCTGTGAAAAAAAATGCCAACATAAACTCGAGTTTGCAAATGTAAAAAGTTATCAAGTATGAAAATATGTTTGCATTCATTTTGATGATGGATGTCCCCATCTTTGGATGAATGATCAAACAGCAGCTTACCTTTGCAGTTTCCTCGATATGCAATCTCTAGCTGGGGGTCTTTGCACTTGGCACGTTGAAATTCACAACGGGAAAGGAAGGTCCTTCCGTCAGATGCGCAGAGAGGTTTCTGAGGCGAACCCGCACAGTCCAAGCTACAATCCTTGTCTTTATCTTGATCAACTCTCAAAAACTTAAAGGAGAAAAAAAGAAGCCAGACAAATTTAAAGACACATTCTTCAGAGCAGCAGAAAACAGAAGGCTGCCTCAGGCCACTTCACGGTCAGGAAATAAAAGCTTGAGGGATAATGCCCCCTGGTTCTCACCCCTGCCAGAAGCATCACATGCACATCTGAACATTTTAGCCATTCAGCCATTGTCTGTTTCAAAAGCCTAGCTAATTTGGACGTTCTCTATATCAACATTGGCCATATGACACACAATAACATGTTGATGGGCAGTGGAAGGAATCACAACCTGTGATTTCTTGAATGAAAATTTATCAACTTTAAATAATTTGCCCAATGTTACACATACAATTTTTTTAAACCTTCACAGTGATAAAAGAACTAAAAATAGAGATTAGCCAAAAGCCGAAGCTGGACTCCAAGCCAGGGAGGGCACACAAGACGCTGTAGGGGCTGGATGGCCCGTGGGGAGCCCCAGACCTCACCAGAAATCCAGGCAGGGTCCTCAGAGCTCCCAACCTGAGGACTGTGACAGTGGCAGGTGTGGCTAAGAACAGGTGAGCCTGTGTGTTTTGGAGCTCACAAAGCTACTTGGCAGTGGCCTTGCCCAGATTTGGGGATGAAGGCTGGAGCCAAGGGACAGGTGAGTAGCACCCAGAGGTGATAGGGCCTTTGCCATCTCAGAGCGAGCTATTTTTCACATTTGTTCCGTTTCAAACAGCAAGGTCTAATTTTCCTGAGAATAAGCTCACCTGCTGAAATGATTCAGGTTTATTTTAGCTAAGAGGCGAGTGAGAACAGATCATTGCCTTTCAGGGTTTTGTAAAAATGTGCGCTTTACTTAAAGAGGGCAGAGCCGGCACATAAATACATTTTATTCAGTTGAATTCTGCCACGGATGAGTCTCAATCACGTTTTTCACTTCATCAACATGCATTGCCTAAGCTCTTCCAGCAGTGGGGGGCGCCAGGGGGGCAGGCAGCTCCTGGGAGACATGGCCTTCAGGTGCTGTGCCTTGGGAAGTTCCTCTACCTGCTGAGATGCTGCCTGGATCTTATAAAATGCTTCGGAGTCATTCCTCGCCTCCCAGGCACTTGAGGCTCTCGACAGCCTCGTTCCCGCAGCACACAGCTGGCCGGAGCAGCGCAGCTTTGCACCCAAGAAAGAGGGGAAAAACCGGAAAGAAAACGTGAACCTGCCGTGTGTTTGGAGAAGCCCCAGGTGCCTTCGTTTCACACAGGGGCCCGCCCTATTCATAGCTGTCTTCTACTGTAGAGGAAAAGATGGCATAACCTAAATCCTGTTAATTTTTATGTTTAAGGGGTGGTCTCTATGTATTTCCTGAACCTGTAAGTGAGGAGATGCTGAGGACTTAGGGAGACACTGTAATTATCATTTTCTCTAAAGGAAAAGAGACAGCCTCGACATTTTTTCTCAAATAAAAGCACCCAGCATCTAGGCATTTGGAATTTGACCATAATTCTTGATACTTTACTGGTGCAGAACTAACAATGGAAGTATGATTTCTCAGGAATAAGAGAACACACAGGTTATGTGTATGTTTCTCCCCTACCTCCTGTTTAATAGCAATTAAATTTCACGGGAGACAGTGCATGTAAGAAAATAAGCTTTTAACTAAGTTGTGTTCATTAATAAACAGCCCATTCAAGAAAAATAAATATTCCTATTCCAAAGAATTCACTATGTGTTAAAAGAACTCGGTTGAGAGTCTTAAAACTAATTCAAGATAAAAAGTACTTTGCTAAATTTAGAATGCAATCAATTGGACATCGAGTGACTTTATTTTAAAAAGAAAACTCAGAATTGCAGGGGTTTCTTATTTCTTTTGATTTCCACGAAGCAGTGCTATTTGCACAGGTGCAAGGAGCCCAGGTGTAAGGGTAGGGGGAGGGAAGGGCACACGAAGTGTCTTTGTGGATACCAAGTAGCTCACACATTAGAAAACTAGTCAGATTCAATGGGTTAAAGTCATGGTCTATGCTGCTTCTTAATAAATTACTGGGTTTGGGCCAGAAGAAAAAGATTAAGACAAAAACCATTTACAAAACAGGTAAAAGCACTCTTCAAATCTTAACATGTTTAAAATTTCTCCTTATAATATTGATTAAATACTTCTCTGACTCTATGAGATAACGCATGGCATGAGAAGACATTAAGGAAGTTTTGCCTCTGAAATACATAATTCTGTAGCTGTAAGATTTGCAAGGCCAGGTGCAGTGGCTCACACCTATAATCCCAGAGCTTTGGGAGGCCAAGGCGGAGGGATCTGCTGAGCCCAGGTTTTGAGACCAGCCTGGGCCTCACAGTGAGACTCTGTCTCTATCAGGCGTTGGGGGAAATTAGCCAGGTGTGGTGGTGTAATAAAATAAAGTGCACAATAAATGTGCACCTGTGGACCCAGCTACTTAGGAGGTTGAGGTGGGAGGATCACTTGAGCCCAGGGAATTGGAGGTTGCAGTGAGCTATGACTGTGCACCAGTGCACTCCAGCCTGGGCAAGTGAGACCTTGTCTCAAAAAAAAAAAAAAAAAAAAAATCTCAAAAGCACACACTTTCTAAATAATAGGCCAAGAGAATAAATGGTGTCCACGTGTTTGCTTTCTCTTAATGGGAGGTGCACATAGGAAGAAACGAGATTGAACAGAAGACAGGGCAGCGCTGACAACAAAGCCCAGTGCCTGGAGAGCCTGCACAATTCTGAAAGTCACTGGGGACAGGTGGGAGAGTGGTTACAGACTCAAGCCTGTTTTAAAGAATCATTTCTCCATTTTAAAGCCTGGACTTTCTCAGGTGCAGAAAACAGGGTCCTACTCTTTTAGAACAGAGAACCTAAATCTTCCATGCAAATATGGAAATCCCATTTCAGAGCCCGCAATGTGAAGCTTAAATATGAAAAGAAAACACAACTCTCACGGGACATTTTCTCCCAGAGATGGACATTCCATTCACTCGTTCATCCAGCATCTGAGAGACAGAGGTTCCATTCACTCATTCATCCAGTATCTGAGAGACGGATGTTCCACTCATTCATTCATCCAGCATCCGAGAGACAGACATTCCATTCACTCATTCATCCAGTATCTGAGAGACAGACGTTCCATTCACTCATTCACCCGGCATCCGAGAGAGGGACGTTCCATTCACTCATTCATCCAGTATCTGAGAGACGGACATTTCATTCACTCATTCATCCAGTAACTGATAGACGGACATTCCATTCACTCATTCATCCAGTAACTGATAGATGGACATTCCATTCACTCATTCATCCAGCATCTGATAGACGGACGTTCCATTCACTCATTCATCCAGCATCTGAGAGACGGACATTCCATTCACTCATTCATCCAGTATCTGAGAGAGGGACGGTCCATTCACTCATTCATCCAGCATCTGAGAGATGGACATTCCATTCACTCATTCATCCAGTATCTGAGAGAGGGACATTTCATTCACTCATTCATCTGGCATCTGAGAGACGGACGTTCCATTCATTCATCCAGCATCCGAGAGACAGACAGTCCATTCACTCATTCATCCAGTATCGGAGAGACGGACATTTCATTCACTCATTCATCCAGCATCTGAGAGAGGGACGTTCCATTCACTCATTCATCCAGCATCCGAGAGAGGGACATTCCATTCACTCATTCACCCAGTATCTGAGAGACAGACATTTCTTTCACTCATTCATCCAGTATCTGAGAGACAGACATTTCATTCACTCATTCATCCAGTATCTGAGAGACGGACATTCCATTCAGTCATTCATCTGGCATCTGTGGAAGTTAGTTGCACCACTTTATATGTATTTTAGAAACCCTTAACTTCAGTATTTTATTGTCTTCGCCTTCTTGCTCCCAGTCTTTAAGAATAAAGCCTCACGTTTCCAGTTAGCTCAAAAGTCAGACCCAGCTTGAACGGAACATATTAAATAGTTATTAAGTGACCCCTCTTTGTAAAAGGCATTCTACTGGAGGATGGGATTTTGAAGAAGAGCCTGCCCTCATGAAGCTGAAAATCCAGAGGGCAGAAATGTACATCTACAAATGATGACCATGCTGTATAAAGAAGAACACAGGGGCCTGAGCGGCTCAGAGGGAAGATCGGTCAAAGCCGATTTGGGGGGATATCTGCTGCTTCCTAAAAGATGATCTAAGGCAGAGGTCCCCAACCCTGTATTCATCTGTATTTACAGCCACTCCCCATCACTCATATTTCCCCCTGAGCTCCGCCTCCTGTCAGATCAGCAGTGCCATTAGATTCTCATAGCAGCGTGAACCCTATTGTGAACTGCGCATGTGAGGGGTCTAGATTGCGGGTCCTTATGAGAATCTAATGCCTGATGATTTCTCATTGTCTCCCATCTCCCCCAGATGGGACCTCTAGTTGCCAGAAAACAAACTCAGGGTTACCACTGATTTTACATTATGATGAGTAGCATCATTATTTCATTATATATTACAATGTAATCATAGAAATAAAGTGCATAATAAATGTAACATGCTTGAACCATCCGGAAACCATCCCCCACCCACCAGTTCATGGAAAAATTGTCGAACATTCCTCATGCCAGAAAGGTTGGGGACTGCTGATCTAAGGAACCCAGAGAGGCAGGATGAGAAGCCATGTGAGTTGGCATCCCAGGGCAAATCCATACATGTGGATGTGTCAAGGCCAGCAGTAGGAAGAAATCGGAAAGGACGCCACTGAAAGCAGGCCTCGTGTATCATCGTGGTGGTCAGTGCCTCTCAAATCAATGCGCTGGCCTCACCTGAGGACCTGAGGAGACCAAGGTTCACATAGAAAACAAGGAGGTGCTGGGCTCCTCCCTCCGGCAGAGGATTCTGAGGAGTGTGCTGTCCTCACCATGACACAGATGAGGCCAACGAACAAACTCCGCACAGGATCTCACCAGTTTTGTGGTGCAGTTTTTTGATCCTCCCTGATGCACCAGACTGAGTCACAGACACTCACTGTGGGGGCATCAACATTGGATTCTGGCCACTGCAGCCTCTGTGGGACACTGAGAGGGCATCACGTTTCTAGCACAAACTGGTGGTGCCACTGGGCTCTGCACCAACAGGGGAGAGTTAATGCTGCATTTTTCCACCTGTGCAATCTCTGAGACTCGATTTGCTAATCTGAAAATAAGAGTAATAATACCTTCTCACCTTTGAGGTAGCTGTGAGGATAAAATAACAAGCTCTTCCACATGTGGACGAGGACCATGAAGAAAACCAGCATGTGGAGAGGGCATTTGCTTCCCAGCCTCAGCACAGCCCTGCTGATGGAGGTGCCTTACAGGAGCACGGAGACTCACCAGGAGGAGCTCACTGTGGAGACGTGATGTAAGTGCTCTCTGCTTGTTTAGAAAACAAGCAAGGTGGGCAGGCACGGTGGCTCACACCTGTAATCCCAGCACTTTGGGAGGCCGAGGCAGGCAAATCACCTGAGGTCAGGAGTTCAAGACCAGCCTGGCCAACATGGTGAAACCTCATCTCTACTAAAAATACCAAAATTAGCTGGGCATGGTGATGGGTGCCTGTAATCCAGTCACATGGAAGGCTGAGGCAGGAGAATCACTTGAACCTAGAAGGCAGAGGTTGCAGTGAGCAGAGATTGTACCACTGCACTCTAGCCTGGGCAACAAGAGTGAGATTTTGTCTCAAAAAAAAAAAAAAAAAAAAAATAGACTGGGTGCTGTGGCTCACACCTGTAATCCCAACACTTTGGGAGGCCAAGGCAGGCAGATCACGAGGTCAGGAGATCAAGACCATTCTGGCTAACACAATGAAACCCCATCTCTACTAAAAATACAAAAAATTAGCCAGGCGTGGTGGCGCGCACCTATAATCCCAGCAACTCAGGAGGCTGAGGCAGGACAATCACTTGAACCCAGGAGGCGGAGGTTGCAACGAGCCGAGATTGCGCCATTACACTCCAGCCTGGGCAACAGAGCAAGACTCCGTCTCAAAATTAAATTAAATTAAATTAAATTGAAAAGTAAGTGAGGCGTGAATCAGAGACACTGGGCATCAGCTTTTCGAAGGCAGCTTGTCTTAGTAAGTTTAAGAGTCTGAGTGAAGTCACTCAGAGAGTTAGGACAGTGGGGACAATGCAGGTGCCATCAGCACTCCTGACCCCCTTTTGCCTTTTCGTTCTATTTACTGGGTACCCACAGGACTTTAAAAACCAAGAACAAATGATTGAATGGGATGAATTTGTTTTAATTTGCATGACCAGATTACAGCTACAAACCCAATACATATGCAGAAAGTAACTGTGGGCAGATGCAGGGCACGGAGGGCCAGCACGCTGGCAAGGCTCTGTGGTTGAAGGGAACATGCTGACCTTGGCGAGGGTAGAAGAGCAAAGTGACCAGGCACGTGTATGGAGCCACGTGAGCTCTGGTTTCTTCACTTGTCCAGTGGAGGTGATAACGATGATGACTGTTTCATAAAGATGATTGTGAAAACAAAATGTGACAGTGCACGAGAAAGTGTTTGGAAAAGATATAAAGATGTTGTTTGCAAGAAGGCCCTGGAGCAGAGGTCCTGCTTATTTACCATTTAAATGAATATAAGGTATGTTTGCCATTTCAACTCTAGTGTGTGAGCACTAAGGGATCCTCCTGCTGGTGATCATTTTCAAAGAGAAAATGAGAAGTGTGCAGTTAAAAGGGAACTAAATTAGAAGTTCAAGAAGAGAGAGCAGGTTTCTCCAGGAAGCCTGGGAAAGATAGAGGCAGGTGCAGGAAAGAGGGCAAGGGCTTAGCCCTGCAACGGAGCTGCCAAGAGCGAGGTATCTGCAGCCAGCAGGAAGACCCGAGGGATGTGCAGGAGGACGTGGCCAGGGTGAGGCAGCCCCTCTCAGGACCAAACACCTGGAGACACCTCCACCTCCTGTGGCGAACCAAGACGGGCCTCTCGGGATGCACACACAACCACGCGAGGCTGAATCCCAGCCACCCCCGGTGACATTGTTGAGTACAGAGATCCCAGAGGAAAGCAGGAGACCTGAGGCCGTGGTTGTTTCTCTCTCTGTTTACCACGCTGTCTTTGTTTTTTTTTTTTTTTTTTTTAGTAGACCTGCAACTTTTTACAAGTGCATTTACCAACGGTTTACTTGCTTTTGGTCCCCTGACCCAGGATTTCCCAGAGCTCTTGGTTCCATCTTCCCCCAACCTCACGCTCTGCAGGGTGGGCTTCAGGTTTCTGGCACCATAGCAAGGGACGGACAATGCAGGTTCCTGGCCCCAGAGGGAGGGACGGACAATGCAGGTTCCTGGCCCCAGAGGGAAGGATGGACAATGCAGGTTCCCCGCGCCACAGTGAGGGACGGACAATGCACATTCCTGGCCCCGCAGCGAGGGACAGACAATGCTTTACTGTACTTCTTGCTCTGCAACTCTATTCTCCTATTCCAAAACATTTATTTTCTACTTATTGTCTTTGCTGTCTCCACATCCATGTTAATTTCAATGATGAAAATGGATATTTTTGCCCCTTGTTAGTAATTTTTGAGATAATTTAAGAAATCTCTTAGGTTATTCATTGTTCCAATCTAGGTTTAATTGAGATTCAGTAGGAACTCTGTTATTCTAAAATTCTTCCTAATAAGATATGATGAGGATGGTGTTACCTTAATGCAATAATTATCTCTGGCAACAACAACAAAAGATTACGCTTAGCATCCAACCACAATTCTTATAGGCCAGAGGTGTCTAGAGACACAAAGTAGATTCTGCAAGTCCCCTATGAAACACTAACACAGCGGAACCTGCCCTGTCATAAGCAATGTCCGCTCTATCAGAGTCTTGTCATGCTTTCGGTCACTTAAAAGTGTTTCCAGGAGGTTCATGCAGCCTCAGGAACCATCCTCATTGCTTTAGCTACAAAAGTGCTTCTTATCCAGGGTCTCGGTGAGGATCAAGATGCCCCTGGATGAGTGTGAAGCACTTGCGTGCGTCTTCAGCCGCCACTGTGAAGCAGTAACCTTGTAGACGCAGAATGCACGGGCACGGACTCTAAGCCCAGTGCTCCTGAGCCCACGGATGGTACCTCCTCGGGGGCAGAGACGCTTGTGCACCCACATGGCCTCGGATTCCAGCAGTGTCTGGCCAGCACTGAGGCTCAGTGAAGAGCGTTGTCTTCAGAGCCACATTCGCGTAGCCACCCAGGGTCCCTACAGAATCAGCGGGGCAAGTAGCAGGGTGGAGAGAAGGTGTTCGAGAAAATGAGTGCAAGAACACAGGGCCTGACCACGCGGAGACCCTGGAACACCTCCGTGAGGGACCCTATCCGGTGCCACGTGTCAAAGCCGTCCTTCCACCCAAGTCAACAGGAGGCCCGCCAATGCCAAGTATAAAACACCTCCAGCATTCAGAGCTCCCTCCCTCCTACTTCAGTCTCCCCTTCCCTGGCTCTACCCTCTTTGGACGTCATCTCTTTTTTCTTTTTCTTTCTTTCTTTCTTTTTTTTTTGAGACAGAGTTTCACTCTGGCACCTGGGCTGGAGTGCAGTGGGGCAATCTGGGCTCACTGCAACTTCTGCCTCTTGGGTTCAAGTGATTCTCCTGTCTCAGCCTCCCGAGTTGCTGTGGGACTACAGGTGCCACCACGCTCAGCTAATTTTTGTATTTTTGGATAGAGATAGGGTTTTGCAATGTTGTCCAGGCTGGTCTCAAACTCCTGAGCTCAGGTGATCCACTTGCCTTGGCCTCCCAAAGTGCTGGGATTACAGGCATGAGCCACCGCACCTGACATGGACTTCATCTCCGTTAGCCTCTTTCCCTGCTCACAGCTTGAACACTGAGCACCTGGGCCAGGCATTGTTCTAAACACTTTACTGCATTAGTACCTTTAACCTAACCATCTTCTGCATTAAATGCTATCATTAGCCCAATTGTGCAGATAACAATGTCCAATTGTGCAGATAACAATGTGGAAACAGAGTGATTAATTAACTCACTCCTTCCTGATTGCACTGCTGGTCAGCGTGGGACCCCAGGGCCCAGTCTGCTCCACAGTCCCCTTTTGGTTCTGGTTTAAAAAATGAAATGTGTAGCTCCTCACGGGCTCCCAGTGGAAAACTTACATGATAACTGGATATAAAGTAGTAGTTTCCAATTAACATAAAAATATACACAATGGAAATACATAAACTTATTTCCTTCACACGTAGAAGACAGTTAAAACTTTGGGAGGCGACACACAGTTGGATTTCTCTGCTGTAGGCGTACAGGGAAAAAACAGATCTGACTTCTAACCTGAAGGTTTGACGCTCATCACTGCCCCATCTGCGGCACACTTCAGAGCTCATGAATAGCTCATCGGTCTCTGGGCTGCCACTCACAAAAGATCAGATAAACTCCAACCTTTACTGACAGCAAAAGCAAACATGCTACCTGGAGAGTGATTAGCCAGTGACAAGATTACAGAGGTTAAATGAGAAGTGTCTGAAAATAAAAGTACAAATCAACCATGAAAATAAGTATGAAGCACGAGTTGGGCTGTGGTTCCCACATGCCCAACAGCACACGGAATCATAGTGGCTCTCAGTGGCAGCGTGCAGCACCGTCTCCCAGGCAGTGGACTCCCATCTCCACCCCAGAGACTGACTCGTAGGACTGGGAGAAGCCAGGGTTTCCATGTGTGGTAGACAGGCTATGGGTCCTGGCCGTCCCCCCAGAGACTGACTCGTAGGGCCGGGAGAACCCAGGGTTTCTGTGTATAGTAGACAGGCTATGGACCCTTGCCTTCCCCCCAGACTCTGACTCGTAGGGCTGGGAGAACCTGGGGTTCCCATGTGTAGTAGACAAGCTATGAGACAGGCTATGGGCCCTGGCAGTCCTCACGAAACACGGTCACATGCTGCAGCTCTCTGACCACTCAGCCCGCAGCAGGAAGGGCGATCAGGAAAGAACAGCTGCTCCCCTGCCATTCCAATGACACAGACAACCCCAATGACCCGACCTCTTTTATTGAAGAAGTAGCTCTGTTTTTATTACAGTATATAATTCACAAATTCCCTGATAGCCTTGACATTTTCTGGAACAGCCAAACTACCCGACAGACAGCCACTCTTTCCCTCTCTGTCCTCAGGTTTCCCTGGAATAGCGAATGCATTTGCTGATGAAATGACATTTTCAAAGGCATTCAGCCAGAGTTTCTTTTCTGAGGCTCTTGCTCATTTCAAAGCATTTAGAGCAAATTACACTAAAATACATGTTAGAGAATATGAGAGGAACCTGGAAAGCCAGAGAAATGCATCCAAACGCCGAGATACCAGATCATTTGTTTCTTCGCCAAACCTCAGTGGAGACTGTGTTATTCGGTGAAATCATTTCCACTGAGAGGCGTAACTGAAGGATTTGAAATAGGAAACATAAAAGGCAGATCCTTGCTGGAAACAATATGTCCGAGAGGCAGCTCCACAGATCACCTGTCTCCCACTCATGCTGGTGAAGAGAAACGGCTCCCCTGTGAAAGGAATGGGCAGCAGCCGTGCAGTCCCACGGGTAAAAGTACAACAAAATGGCCCAGCGTGTAAAGGTCAGTGTGACAAAATGATCCAGCTGTAAGTCAGGGGCCTCTGATCTCTGCATAAAGTCCAGGCAGCCTCCAGCCCTGTGTCTCCATCTAAAGGCAGTGAGACCTCATTTTATTCTAAATGTCACCCACAGCCATTCAGCAGCCCCCATCATCACAGTTCTGACTGTGTCCATTTATTTTGCTTTGTGGGGGGCAAAACGTGGAGGTAGGGAGATCTCAAAACTAAGAATGCTTAGCTGCCAATGCAGGGCCACGACTGAATGACCGGAAGACCGAGTTAGTCTCTCACTTCATCTGAGCCAGGTTTTCCTGACGAGACCATGGGCTCCTAACAGAGATTTGTCCAGTGCATGTCCAGAGAACGGTACGTTCCTGAGGCAGGCCTCTTGCTCCCACTCAGGACTGCTGGGAACCTGCTTCCCCCGTCACTGAGGGATCTGCACCCTCATTGCCCAGGCAGGCAGGAGGGTCCCTGGAGGAGAGAAGGCACTCAAGAAGACCCCCACCACCTTCCGCATTCACCACCACATGCCACGAAGGCCACAGATATCTGTGAAAGGAAGGGTGAATTCTTTTCTCTGTAATAAAAAGAGTGGGATCCTCTTTGCCCACACCTGGGGGCAGGTCCCCTTGGGAAGGGATGTTGTCAGGGCTGGAGGCTAAATGGAGCTGCTCCCAGGGTCACGCACAAACACACGAAGGTGCCAGCCCAGGTGCCTCATTCGACCACGAAGAGCTGAGGCTCCCAGCGATCACCTGGCTCCTCTGCAAGGGAAGGAGAACCCAGCCACAGGCCTGGGGCCCGGGCCCCTGCCCTCCACTCCAACCAAGACCCTCAACCACAGGGCCAGGGCTGGGCCTTCTTTCCCCAGGACCGCAGCCCCAGGGCTCTTGCATAGCATAGCTTTACACTCACAGGCTTTGAGAGGAAGGGGCTGGGCCTGGGCCACAGAGCCCCCTCTAGCCCTCTGCCCAGCCTTCCCCACGCTTGCTGGGGCCGCATCTTCCCCTCGGCCGGAGGAGAGGCAGTGGGGGCTCCGGTCAGGCTCCTGTTCCCCCCTCACCTTGGGTCACGCATTAAAACAGATTCTTTGAATTTTTGACAGCCTTTGTTTACTCTATGCGATAGCCCAGACATGGAATCCTTCCAAGATAATTCTCCCCACAGTCCTCTGAAATGGAACAGCTGAAACGTCGTCACACCCCACTCAGAAGGGTCCCCATGCTGAGGTGCACAGTGCAATCTCGGAGATGGGCAGGGGAGGGCTCAGGAGGCCCCAGGGTGGGGGCCCTCACCACTGCCTCCTGCAGTCCTTCACCCGACATCTCTCAGACCGCAGCCCTGTCCAGGTGCCGGCCGAGGAAGAAACCTCTCAGAAAGAAAGGAGCTCTTGGGACAGAACTCGAGGGCTGGGTCGACAGGCGATTGGTCCCATCTGCACCTCCACCATCACCTCCCAGCACGGGTAGGCTTCCTCCAGGCTTGGACAGTCCAACACACAAACCATGAGCCTTTATTAACCTTTAAATTAACTAAAATAAAGTAAAATCTGAAGCCAGCCGCTCGTTTGCTGTGTGTTGAGTCCTCATGGCCTCCTGTGCTAGTGGCTGCTGTCCGAGACAAGGCAGCTCATAAATCATTTCCATCACTGCAGACAGCTCTTCCAGACAGTGTTATCTAGAAACAGGGATGGCAGGGCAAGCACTCCCCACCCTGGCTTCCCAAACCCCAGCGTTTTCCACAAAATGCCCAAGAAACAAACAGTGGCAACAAGATGAATACAAAAAACCTTCCTGGCTCTGTGACCAATCGAACCAATCCTAAATACCAAGCAGAGTAACTTAAGAAAAGTGTCTTGAAAATCACACTTTTAATTATAGAGAAAATAGAAACACCTTAATTACAGGAGGATGAGAAGCTTGGAGACTTTTGTGAAGGGAGTACAGAGGATTTCGAGGGACTTCAAAGGTATTTTAGACATTAATAGAAAAGAGCAAGGAGGCGGTGAGGGAGAGGAAATGCACGCAGGGCACCCACAGGCTCTGAGGTCTGAGCTCCCAGGTCCGCCTGGCCCCGATCGCTCATCCGTGAGGAGGCCAAGGAGGGCAGGGCAAGCTGTGTGGGTGGGTGAACCGTGCCAGTGGGTGAAGCCACTATGGGGAACTGCACAGGTGGGTGGAGCCCCCAGGGTGAACCCTGCAGGTGGGTGGAGCCCCCAGGGTGAACTCTGCCGGTGGGTGGAGCCATCATGGGGAACCACGCAGGTGGGTGGAGCCCCCAGGGTGAACTCTGCCAGTGGGTGGAGCCATCATGGGGAACCACGCAAGTGAGTGAAGCTGTGAGCTAGCAGAGCCCTGTGACCCAGGTCACACCTGTGTCCTGCAGCCAACAGGGGCAGGCAGTGTGGGGGTGCCAGGTGCAGGCCTGAGGGGTTTGTGGAGCCCTGCTCCCCAGGAGGAGTCACCTGGGCTTTCTGTAAAGTTTCACCAAATGCTTCCCGGGCATCGTGAATTTCAGGGCTGTCGCCACAGTAAACACACGCTCATTTATTGTTCGGGAGCTGCTCACAGCATCCCATATCTATGATCTGTATTTTACAGAACAATTAAATGTGACAAAGAGACAGAATTAAAAATTCAGGTTTCCAAGGAAAATGTTGGAGCTCTGGAAGCGACCCCAGCAGTGGGCACTGGGAGCCACAGACAAGGGCACCCCAGCTGGCATCAGCCAGTGGCCGGGAGAGGAAGGGAGGAAGATCCACCTGCCACAGTGGGCTTTCCACAGGGCCTCTGTTAGAGCAGGGTGGACCCGCAGAGGGACCTACATCTGGGCCACAAGGAGCCTTTCCCTGGGCCGCAGGTCCCTCCTTTCTGATTCACTCAGAGCAAGACAAAGCCCGGTCTGCAGGAGCCCACGTAGGGCGCAGGAGCATGGCTTTCCCGGGACCACTCTGAGCCAGGAGGTGTCTATGTCCTGAGCCCACCCTGCTTTGCTCTTACCTTAGACCCTCTGGGAAGGGTCATGGTGTGAGCAGACTCCCTGCAGGTTTCAGGAAGGTGCCAGGGGCGGGGCCTGGAGGATGCAAGCATGAGGGAAGGGGCAAGGCCGAGTGAGGTGAGCACACCCCGGCCCAAAGGAGGTTCCCTGTTCCCCCGGAACTGCAGGCAGAGGGAGGCCTCTGCCAGGACGGTCCATCCCAGGCCTCCCAGGCCCAGTGCACTTAGAGGAGGCTATGATTCCATCCCAGCAGCTGGGAGCAAAGTGATGCCCGCCCTTCCCAGTCACCTCCCTTGCCCTTCAGCTGCTCCAGCCCAGGGCTCACTCTCACTCCCAGCCCTTTGGGAAAGAATCGCAAAACCCCAGTGTGAGGAGAGCTGCATTTCTCCATTCACATCTCCTCCAAGTCTTAGGCTTCCCAGGAAATCAGTGACACTCTAAGCAGAGTAAGTCAAGGGGCACTGCCCACTCATTTTCAATGCACTTAGGAAGTGATCCCCTATCTTGTTGGCTGCAAAAATGCATAGAAGAAAACATTTTCTGTGTGTGTTCATTTATCCAAAAAGATTCTGATGGGCATTTTCACCCTAGTAAAGTGTTTCAGCTAAAGCCAAGAAAAAGTCTATCTAGGTGTTAAATTCAGAAAATGAGGAGAAGGAAAAAGAGAGGCCAAGTATTCAGCCTTTTCACACATTTGCTGATTGGGTGTGCATTAGGTGCATGTCTGCTGAAACCTAAAGAGACCAGCTTATCACATGCCTGCCCTACCACTGAGCTACCTGAGCCCAGACTAAATACTTTGCCATGTCATAAAGAATGCTTGCACTCAGAGTGTGGAGAAGGAAAGCTGCTCTTAGTAACATCTGGAATAACCATCTAATACACTTGCCAAGATTCGGACCAATATGCCTGGAATAATGTCAAACCAAGAAAACAATGAGGTTTATGATGGAAACACAGACAAGACTTTAATTTAGGGTCATTCCAATGGCATCGGAATGATCCCACACTCATAATATTTTAAGGTTACCAAATGCACTTATGAAAGGTGGCTACCACATAGAATCTAATTTTGTTTTTTGAAGAGCAACTCCTCTGGAAGTTATTCTTGGCAGACACTGAATAGCAAGAACCAATTAAAATAGAAACAATAAAGATGGTTAGAAACTACATATGTCTGGTGAAATAAATATTCAGATGAAATTGATTTTCTTGGCTCTCTGTCATTTAACTAAGAAAAGAAAAACTAGCATTTATACACTTTTTTGAAAAATAAAATCAGGTCTACAATGTCAACTTGTTTGTCAAAAGCTAATTTTAACTACCTAGGATTTAATATCCCTAAAATGTTGATACTAATATATCAAATTAATATAATTTTAAGTTGTAAGACTATTAGCCAGATCTTATCACAGTGGTTTCCATTCTGAAGATACCTTGGCCTTTGTACTTTGAACATCATTTTCTGAACAGTAACAGTTTTCCTTTGTTTCTGGAAACTTGTCACCTACTTTGCCATCTATACATCATTCACAAAACATTTGCTTTCATCATCATGCAAAGCTACAGAAGATCTTGTACAAGGTAAGATTATGAAGGAACAGGAATTAAGTTTTTAACAAATCCATACTTAGGCAGATCAATGTTCAAGCCAGTTCTTTAAATAAATCACTTTTGAGGCCGGGTGCAGTAGCTCACACCTGTAATATCAGCACTTTGGGAGGCCGAGGTGAGTGGATCACCTGAGATCAGGAGTTCGAGACCAGCCTGACCAATATGGTGAAACCTTGTCTCTACTAAAAATACAAAAATTAACCAGGCGTGGTGGTGTGTGTCTTTAGTCCCAGCTACTCAGGATGCTAAGACAGGAGAATTGCTTGAACCCGGGAGGCGGAGGTTACAGTGAACTGAGATCCTGCCACTGTACTCTAGCATAGGCGACAGAGTAAGACTCTGTCTCAAAAAGAAAAAAAAAAAAATCACTTTTGAGCATATCTAAACATTCCAACAATTTAGT
Source organism: Piliocolobus tephrosceles (assembly GCF_002776525.5). Lineage (NCBI taxonomy): Eukaryota > Metazoa > Chordata > Mammalia > Primates > Cercopithecidae > Piliocolobus > Piliocolobus tephrosceles. The sequence continues at coordinate 271 of NW_022329444.1, read as the reverse complement.
CTTTGTTCAAATTTGTGAACTCTTCCTTTGAAGCTACCTTCGCAGTGTATGGAGAGCTCAAGGACAGTCAGCCTTGTGATGTCATGGGGTGATGCTGAAACCCAGATCCCGTTTGATCCTAACAAACCTACCACACAAGGAAAAGAAGGCACATTTCCTTACTCTGTAGATGGCAATTTTAAAGCCAGAGAAACGCAACATCTTGCCCAGAATGACAAATTGTTTTGTGGTGGTGAGAGGGTGTCAGGACAGGTATGTGCCTCTGGTCACC
>NW_022329443.1:0-2637 GCF_002776525.5 Piliocolobus tephrosceles | reverse complement strand
CCCGGCCTGCAGCGGGCACACGGGCACCTGCTTGTAATGTGGGGAGGTGAGGCTGGCTCAGACACCACCCCGGCCTGCAGCAGGGACACGGGCACCTGCTTGTACCGTGGGGAGGTGAGGCTGGGTCAGATACCACCCCGGCCAGCGGCAGGGAGACAGGCCTTCACACGTGCTTGTACTGTTGGGGGTCAGGGCTGGGTCAGAAACAGACCCACCCCGCAGCGGGGAGACAGGCCCCCGCCACACAGGGGCCGCCAGATTCAACAACAGCAAATAAACATGCTTCTATTTAAATCACAGTTGAATTCATTTCAATGATAAACTCAATTTTTTTTTTTTTCTGAGAGAGTCTCGCTCTGTCACCCAGGCCAGGCTGGACTGCAGTGGCACGATCACAGCTCACCGCAGCCTCCACCTCTGGGCTCAAGCGAGCCTCCCACCTCGGCCTCCCGAGTAGCAGGGACTACAGGTGTGTGCCACCACGCCTGACTGATTCTTTGATTTTTTGTGGGGATGAGGTCTCGCCATGTTGCCCAGGCTGGTCTTGAACTCCTGGGCTCCTCGGCCTCCCAAAGTGCTGGGATTACAGGTGTGAACCACCTCGCCCGGCCGTCAATTCATTCTTAACATTCTGAATAATTAATATTGATATCCTAAATAATTCTAAAATAATATTAAATTAATTATCGGGGCAGGGTGGGCAGATAAAGTTCAGGATCTCCATTTAAAGTTGAACTGCAGGCTGGGCGCGGGGGCTCACGCCTGTAATCCCAGCACTTTGGGAGGAGGCGGCGGGTGGATCACTTGAGGTCAGGAGTTCAAGACCAGCCTGGTCAACATGGTAAAACCCCATCTTTACTAAAAATACAAAAATCAGCCAGGTGTGGTGGCGGGTGCCTGTAGTCCCAGCTACTCGGAAGGCTGAGGCAGGAGAATCTCTTGAACCCAGGAGGCAGAGGCTGCAGTGAGCCAAGATCGTGCCACTGCACTCCAGCCTGGATGACAGAGGGAGACTCCATCTCAAAAACAAACAAAATAAATAAAAAAGTTGAATTGCAGAAAAAAATAAGAACAATGTTCAGTGCAAGTATATCCTTGTAATATTTGAAATATACTAAAAAAACTTATTTGGTGTTTCTCTGAAATTCAGATGTAACTATGTATCCTGAATTTTTTTTTTTTTTTTTGAGCCTCTGGCCTCAAGCAATCCTCCCACCTCAGCCTCCTGAATAGCAGGGATTACAGGTGTGCACCACCACGCCCAGCTCATTTCTTTTACTTTTTGTAGGGATGAGATCTTGTCATGTTGCTCAGGCTAGTCTTAAATTCCTGACCTCAGGTGATCCGCCTGTCTCGGCCTCCCAAAGCGCTGGGATTACAGGCGGGAGCCACTGAGCCAGGCCCAGTGCCCTGAATTTTATCTGGCAGCCCCACCCCTGAGGAATGGGTGGGCACCTGACTCCATGAGGAGAGGGCCCAGGTACCCTGACACACAGGACCCCCTTCCCAGGGCCTCCAACCCTGCGGGGGCTCCGGCCCCTCCCTGATGATCTTTCTAGAAACCACTGGGTCAGCCCCTCCTGAGCAGGGAAGGGAACGTGGGTGCCGGGCAGGGGTGCCAGGCCCTGCTGTCCCCAGGACGGTGCCCCCCGGTGGCTCCACCCTCACTTCCGCCCCAGCCCCGCCTGGCCGCAGCTGCCCTGAGCTCAGCGGAACCCGTGACGGCGGGCGGGTGGTGGCACCAGCTTATGTTTGGGTGCGAGGCCCGTGGCTTCCGGACAGCCGGGCGCCTGGCACGGGGCCCAGCTGACCCAGCCGATTCTGCCAGCCACTGCTCGGGGGGTGGGGGGAGGGGGGCACTTGACTCCCAGCCAGCCGCCTCACAGAGGGAAACTGAGGCACAGAGCGGAGCATGAGGCCCAACTCCAGGGGCCGCCCATGGGGCCAATCCTAATCTCCCTCCACCCCTCCCGGCTCCCCTGTGTCCCCTCCATGGCCAAGCCTAGGATTAGCCCGGTGGACGCTGAAGGCCAGAGGCCACGTCTGAGCAGTGGGGCAGCCTTGCTCTCCCTGAAGCCTGGCTCTGACTGCCGGCCACCGGCGTGTCCTCAAGTGACCCCAGGCCTCTCAGGACCCGCCAGGCCCCTTCCCCAACCCAGCCCCATCCTGAGCCGGCCTAGAGACCCCCAGGTGGGCCCAGCCTCCTGGCAGTGCCTGTCTCTCCTGCTGTCACTCCAGGCTCCCCCATATCCCCCTTCAGCCCCAGGGGCTTCCTATGTCCAAGGACTGACCCTGTCCTGCCCTGACCCCAACTCAGCCCCTTCCAGCCCAGCCTGCATCCCCTCCCCAGCCCCTGCCCCAAGTCCATCTCCAGGCTCCAGACCTCCCTCCCCATCACAGGGCCAGCACTTCCCACCACCAGCTGCAAGGGTTTCTGTTCCTCCTCCTAATCACAGCCACAGACCCGCAGGGCCCCTACCTCCCCATCACACTGTCTCTGCCCTGAGCATGCCACTTGGAGCCGGGTGGAGGGTCAAGTCTGCCTCTCCCCTCAGACCCCAGAGCCGGGTCTGCCTCCCCCATCAGACCCCAGGGCCGGGCCCGCCTCCCCCATCAGACCCCAGGGCCGGGCCCGCC
>NW_022329442.1:0-18956 GCF_002776525.5 Piliocolobus tephrosceles | reverse complement strand
GGTGACCAGAGGCACATACCTGTCCTGACACCCTCTCACCACCACAAAACAATTTGTCATTCTGGGCAAGATGTTGCGTTTCTCTGGCTTTAAAATTGCCATCTACAGAGTAAGGAAATGTGCCTTCTTTTCCTTGTGTGGTAGGTTTGTTAGGATCAAACGGGATCTGGGTTTCAGCATCACCCCATGACATCACAAGGCTGACTGTCCTTGAGCTCTCCATACACTGCGAAGGTAGCTTCAAAGGAAGAGTTCACAAATTTGAACAAAGACTAAATTGTTGGAATGTTTAGATATGCTCAAAAGTGATTTTTTTTTTTTCTTTTTGAGACAGAGTCTTACTCTGTCGCCTATGCTAGAGTACAGTGGCAGGATCTCAGTTCACTGTAACCTCCGCCTCCCGGGTTCAAGCAATTCTCCTGTCTTAGCATCCTGAGTAGCTGGGACTAAAGACACACACCACCACGCCTGGTTAATTTTTGTATTTTTAGTAGAGACAAGGTTTCACCATATTGGTCAGGCTGGTCTCGAACTCCTGATCTCAGGTGATCCACTCACCTCGGCCTCCCAAAGTGCTGATATTACAGGTGTGAGCTACTGCACCCGGCCTCAAAAGTGATTTATTTAAAGAACTGGCTTGAACATTGATCTGCCTAAGTATGGATTTGTTAAAAACTTAATTCCTGTTCCTTCATAATCTTACCTTGTACAAGATCTTCTGTAGCTTTGCATGATGATGAAAGCAAATGTTTTGTGAATGATGTATAGATGGCAAAGTAGGTGACAAGTTTCCAGAAACAAAGGAAAACTGTTACTGTTCAGAAAATGATGTTCAAAGTACAAAGGCCAAGGTATCTTCAGAATGGAAACCACTGTGATAAGATCTGGCTAATAGTCTTACAACTTAAAATTATATTAATTTGATATATTAGTATCAACATTTTAGGGATATTAAATCCTAGGTAGTTAAAATTAGCTTTTGACAAACAAGTTGACATTGTAGACCTGATTTTATTTTTCAAAAAAGTGTATAAATGCTAGTTTTTCTTTTCTTAGTTAAATGACAGAGAGCCAAGAAAATCAATTTCATCTGAATATTTATTTCACCAGACATATGTAGTTTCTAACCATCTTTATTGTTTCTATTTTAATTGGTTCTTGCTATTCAGTGTCTGCCAAGAATAACTTCCAGAGGAGTTGCTCTTCAAAAAACAAAATTAGATTCTATGTGGTAGCCACCTTTCATAAGTGCATTTGGTAACCTTAAAATATTATGAGTGTGGGATCATTCCGATGCCATTGGAATGACCCTAAATTAAAGTCTTGTCTGTGTTTCCATCATAAACCTCATTGTTTTCTTGGTTTGACATTATTCCAGGCATATTGGTCCGAATCTTGGCAAGTGTATTAGATGGTTATTCCAGATGTTACTAAGAGCAGCTTTCCTTCTCCACACTCTGAGTGCAAGCATTCTTTATGACATGGCAAAGTATTTAGTCTGGGCTCAGGTAGCTCAGTGGTAGGGCAGGCATGTGATAAGCTGGTCTCTTTAGGTTTCAGCAGACATGCACCTAATGCACACCCAATCAGCAAATGTGTGAAAAGGCTGAATACTTGGCCTCTCTTTTTCCTTCTCCTCATTTTCTGAATTTAACACCTAGATAGACTTTTTCTTGGCTTTAGCTGAAACACTTTACTAGGGTGAAAATGCCCATCAGAATCTTTTTGGATAAATGAACACACACAGAAAATGTTTTCTTCTATGCATTTTTGCAGCCAACAAGATAGGGGATCACTTCCTAAGTGCATTGAAAATGAGTGGGCAGTGCCCCTTGACTTACTCTGCTTAGAGTGTCACTGATTTCCTGGGAAGCCTAAGACTTGGAGGAGATGTGAATGGAGAAATGCAGCTCTCCTCACACTGGGGTTTTGCGATTCTTTCCCAAAGGGCTGGGAGTGAGAGTGAGCCCTGGGCTGGAGCAGCTGAAGGGCAAGGGAGGTGACTGGGAAGGGCGGGCATCACTTTGCTCCCAGCTGCTGGGATGGAATCATAGCCTCCTCTAAGTGCACTGGGCCTGGGAGGCCTGGGATGGACCGTCCTGGCAGAGGCCTCCCTCTGCCTGCAGTTCCGGGGGAACAGGGAACCTCCTTTGGGCCGGGGTGTGCTCACCTCACTCGGCCTTGCCCCTTCCCTCATGCTTGCATCCTCCAGGCCCCGCCCCTGGCACCTTCCTGAAACCTGCAGGGAGTCTGCTCACACCATGACCCTTCCCAGAGGGTCTAAGGTAAGAGCAAAGCAGGGTGGGCTCAGGACATAGACACCTCCTGGCTCAGAGTGGTCCCGGGAAAGCCATGCTCCTGCGCCCTACGTGGGCTCCTGCAGACCGGGCTTTGTCTTGCTCTGAGTGAATCAGAAAGGAGGGACCTGCGGCCCAGGGAAAGGCTCCTTGTGGCCCAGATGTAGGTCCCTCTGCGGGTCCACCCTGCTCTAACAGAGGCCCTGTGGAAAGCCCACTGTGGCAGGTGGATCTTCCTCCCTTCCTCTCCCGGCCACTGGCTGATGCCAGCTGGGGTGCCCTTGTCTGTGGCTCCCAGTGCCCACTGCTGGGGTCGCTTCCAGAGCTCCAACATTTTCCTTGGAAACCTGAATTTTTAATTCTGTCTCTTTGTCACATTTAATTGTTCTGTAAAATACAGATCATAGATATGGGATGCTGTGAGCAGCTCCCGAACAATAAATGAGCGTGTGTTTACTGTGGCGACAGCCCTGAAATTCACGATGCCCGGGAAGCATTTGGTGAAACTTTACAGAAAGCCCAGGTGACTCCTCCTGGGGAGCAGGGCTCCACAAACCCCTCAGGCCTGCACCTGGCACCCCCACACTGCCTGCCCCTGTTGGCTGCAGGACACAGGTGTGACCTGGGTCACAGGGCTCTGCTAGCTCACAGCTTCACTCACTTGCGTGGTTCCCCATGATGGCTCCACCCACTGGCAGAGTTCACCCTGGGGGCTCCACCCACCTGCGTGGTTCCCCATGATGGCTCCACCCACCGGCAGAGTTCACCCTGGGGGCTCCACCCACCTGCAGGGTTCACCCTGGGGGCTCCACCCACCTGTGCAGTTCCCCATAGTGGCTTCACCCACTGGCACGGTTCACCCACCCACACAGCTTGCCCTGCCCTCCTTGGCCTCCTCACGGATGAGCGATCGGGGCCAGGCGGACCTGGGAGCTCAGACCTCAGAGCCTGTGGGTGCCCTGCGTGCATTTCCTCTCCCTCACCGCCTCCTTGCTCTTTTCTATTAATGTCTAAAATACCTTTGAAGTCCCTCGAAATCCTCTGTACTCCCTTCACAAAAGTCTCCAAGCTTCTCATCCTCCTGTAATTAAGGTGTTTCTATTTTCTCTATAATTAAAAGTGTGATTTTCAAGACACTTTTCTTAAGTTACTCTGCTTGGTATTTAGGATTGGTTCGATTGGTCACAGAGCCAGGAAGGTTTTTTGTATTCATCTTGTTGCCACTGTTTGTTTCTTGGGCATTTTGTGGAAAACGCTGGGGTTTGGGAAGCCAGGGTGGGGAGTGCTTGCCCTGCCATCCCTGTTTCTAGATAACACTGTCTGGAAGAGCTGTCTGCAGTGATGGAAATGATTTATGAGCTGCCTTGTCTCGGACAGCAGCCACTAGCACAGGAGGCCATGAGGACTCAACACACAGCAAACGAGCGGCTGGCTTCAGATTTTACTTTATTTTAGTTAATTTAAAGGTTAATAAAGGCTCATGGTTTGTGTGTTGGACTGTCCAAGCCTGGAGGAAGCCTACCCGTGCTGGGAGGTGATGGTGGAGGTGCAGATGGGACCAATCGCCTGTCGACCCAGCCCTCGAGTTCTGTCCCAAGAGCTCCTTTCTTTCTGAGAGGTTTCTTCCTCGGCCGGCACCTGGACAGGGCTGCGGTCTGAGAGATGTCGGGTGAAGGACTGCAGGAGGCAGTGGTGAGGGCCCCCACCCTGGGGCCTCCTGAGCCCTCCCCTGCCCATCTCCGAGATTGCACTGTGCACCTCAGCATGGGGACCCTTCTGAGTGGGGTGTGACGACGTTTCAGCTGTTCCATTTCAGAGGACTGTGGGGAGAATTATCTTGGAAGGATTCCATGTCTGGGCTATCGCATAGAGTAAACAAAGGCTGTCAAAAATTCAAAGAATCTGTTTTAATGCGTGACCCAAGGTGAGGGGGGAACAGGAGCCTGACCGGAGCCCCCACTGCCTCTCCTCCGGCCGAGGGGAAGATGCGGCCCCAGCAAGCGTGGGGAAGGCTGGGCAGAGGGCTAGAGGGGGCTCTGTGGCCCAGGCCCAGCCCCTTCCTCTCAAAGCCTGTGAGTGTAAAGCTATGCTATGCAAGAGCCCTGGGGCTGCGGTCCTGGGGAAAGAAGGCCCAGCCCTGGCCCTGTGGTTGAGGGTCTTGGTTGGAGTGGAGGGCAGGGGCCCGGGCCCCAGGCCTGTGGCTGGGTTCTCCTTCCCTTGCAGAGGAGCCAGGTGATCGCTGGGAGCCTCAGCTCTTCGTGGTCGAATGAGGCACCTGGGCTGGCACCTTCGTGTGTTTGTGCGTGACCCTGGGAGCAGCTCCATTTAGCCTCCAGCCCTGACAACATCCCTTCCCAAGGGGACCTGCCCCCAGGTGTGGGCAAAGAGGATCCCACTCTTTTTATTACAGAGAAAAGAATTCACCCTTCCTTTCACAGATATCTGTGGCCTTCGTGGCATGTGGTGGTGAATGCGGAAGGTGGTGGGGGTCTTCTTGAGTGCCTTCTCTCCTCCAGGGACCCTCCTGCCTGCCTGGGCAATGAGGGTGCAGATCCCTCAGTGACGGGGGAAGCAGGTTCCCAGCAGTCCTGAGTGGGAGCAAGAGGCCTGCCTCAGGAACGTACCGTTCTCTGGACATGCACTGGACAAATCTCTGTTAGGAGCCCATGGTCTCGTCAGGAAAACCTGGCTCAGATGAAGTGAGAGACTAACTCGGTCTTCCGGTCATTCAGTCGTGGCCCTGCATTGGCAGCTAAGCATTCTTAGTTTTGAGATCTCCCTACCTCCACGTTTTGCCCCCCACAAAGCAAAATAAATGGACACAGTCAGAACTGTGATGATGGGGGCTGCTGAATGGCTGTGGGTGACATTTAGAATAAAATGAGGTCTCACTGCCTTTAGATGGAGACACAGGGCTGGAGGCTGCCTGGACTTTATGCAGAGATCAGAGGCCCCTGACTTACAGCTGGATCATTTTGTCACACTGACCTTTACACGCTGGGCCATTTTGTTGTACTTTTACCCGTGGGACTGCACGGCTGCTGCCCATTCCTTTCACAGGGGAGCCGTTTCTCTTCACCAGCATGAGTGGGAGACAGGTGATCTGTGGAGCTGCCTCTCGGACATATTGTTTCCAGCAAGGATCTGCCTTTTATGTTTCCTATTTCAAATCCTTCAGTTACGCCTCTCAGTGGAAATGATTTCACCGAATAACACAGTCTCCACTGAGGTTTGGCGAAGAAACAAATGATCTGGTATCTCGGCGTTTGGATGCATTTCTCTGGCTTTCCAGGTTCCTCTCATATTCTCTAACATGTATTTTAGTGTAATTTGCTCTAAATGCTTTGAAATGAGCAAGAGCCTCAGAAAAGAAACTCTGGCTGAATGCCTTTGAAAATGTCATTTCATCAGCAAATGCATTCGCTATTCCAGGGAAACCTGAGGACAGAGAGGGAAAGAGTGGCTGTCTGTCGGGTAGTTTGGCTGTTCCAGAAAATGTCAAGGCTATCAGGGAATTTGTGAATTATATACTGTAATAAAAACAGAGCTACTTCTTCAATAAAAGAGGTCGGGTCATTGGGGTTGTCTGTGTCATTGGAATGGCAGGGGAGCAGCTGTTCTTTCCTGATCGCCCTTCCTGCTGCGGGCTGAGTGGTCAGAGAGCTGCAGCATGTGACCGTGTTTCGTGAGGACTGCCAGGGCCCATAGCCTGTCTCATAGCTTGTCTACTACACATGGGAACCCCAGGTTCTCCCAGCCCTACGAGTCAGAGTCTGGGGGGAAGGCAAGGGTCCATAGCCTGTCTACTATACACAGAAACCCTGGGTTCTCCCGGCCCTACGAGTCAGTCTCTGGGGGGACGGCCAGGACCCATAGCCTGTCTACCACACATGGAAACCCTGGCTTCTCCCAGTCCTACGAGTCAGTCTCTGGGGTGGAGATGGGAGTCCACTGCCTGGGAGACGGTGCTGCACGCTGCCACTGAGAGCCACTATGATTCCGTGTGCTGTTGGGCATGTGGGAACCACAGCCCAACTCGTGCTTCATACTTATTTTCATGGTTGATTTGTACTTTTATTTTCAGACACTTCTCATTTAACCTCTGTAATCTTGTCACTGGCTAATCACTCTCCAGGTAGCATGTTTGCTTTTGCTGTCAGTAAAGGTTGGAGTTTATCTGATCTTTTGTGAGTGGCAGCCCAGAGACCGATGAGCTATTCATGAGCTCTGAAGTGTGCCGCAGATGGGGCAGTGATGAGCGTCAAACCTTCAGGTTAGAAGTCAGATCTGTTTTTTCCCTGTACGCCTACAGCAGAGAAATCCAACTGTGTGTCGCCTCCCAAAGTTTTAACTGTCTTCTACGTGTGAAGGAAATAAGTTTATGTATTTCCATTGTGTATATTTTTATGTTAATTGGAAACTACTACTTTATATCCAGTTATCATGTAAGTTTTCCACTGGGAGCCCGTGAGGAGCTACACATTTCATTTTTTAAACCAGAACCAAAAGGGGACTGTGGAGCAGACTGGGCCCTGGGGTCCCACGCTGACCAGCAGTGCAATCAGGAAGGAGTGAGTTAATTAATCACTCTGTTTCCACATTGTTATCTGCACAATTGGACATTGTTATCTGCACAATTGGGCTAATGATAGCATTTAATGCAGAAGATGGTTAGGTTAAAGGTACTAATGCAGTAAAGTGTTTAGAACAATGCCTGGCCCAGGTGCTCAGTGTTCAAGCTGTGAGCAGGGAAAGAGGCTAACGGAGATGAAGTCCATGTCAGGTGCGGTGGCTCATGCCTGTAATCCCAGCACTTTGGGAGGCCAAGGCAAGTGGATCACCTGAGCTCAGGAGTTTGAGACCAGCCTGGACAACATTGCAAAACCCTATCTCTATCCAAAAATACAAAAATTAGCTGAGCGTGGTGGCACCTGTAGTCCCACAGCAACTCGGGAGGCTGAGACAGGAGAATCACTTGAACCCAAGAGGCAGAAGTTGCAGTGAGCCCAGATTGCCCCACTGCACTCCAGCCCAGGTGCCAGAGTGAAACTCTGTCTCAAAAAAAAAAGAAAGAAAGAAAGAAAAAGAAAAAAGAGATGACGTCCAAAGAGGGTAGAGCCAGGGAAGGGGAGACTGAAGTAGGAGGGAGGGAGCTCTGAATGCTGGAGGTGTTTTATACTTGGCATTGGCGGGCCTCCTGTTGACTTGGGTGGAAGGACGGCTTTGACACGTGGCACCGGATAGGGTCCCTCACGGAGGTGTTCCAGGGTCTCCGCGTGGTCAGGCCCTGTGTTCTTGCACTCATTTTCTCGAACACCTTCTCTCCACCCTGCTACTTGCCCCGCTGATTCTGTAGGGACCCTGGGTGGCTACGCGAATGTGGCTCTGAAGACAACGCTCTTCACTGAGCCTCAGTGCTGGCCAGACACTGCTGGAATCCGAGGCCATGTGGGTGCACAAGCGTCTCTGCCCCCGAGGAGGTACCATCCGTGGGCTCAGGAGCACTGGGCTTAGAGTCCGTGCCCGTGCATTCTGCGTCTACAAGGTTACTGCTTCACAGTGGCGGCTGAAGACGCACGCAAGTGCTTCACACTCATCCAGGGGCATCTTGATCCTCACCGAGACCCTGGATAAGAAGCACTTTTGTAGCTAAAGCAATGAGGATGGTTCCTGAGGCTGCATGAACCTCCTGGAAACACTTTTAAGTGACCGAAAGCATGACAAGACTCTGATAGAGCGGACATTGCTTATGACAGGGCAGGTTCCGCTGTGTTAGTGTTTCATAGGGGACTTGCAGAATCTACTTTGTGTCTCTAGACACCTCTGGCCTATAAGAATTGTGGTTGGATGCTAAGCGTAATCTTTTGTTGTTGTTGCCAGAGATAATTATTGCATTAAGGTAACACCATCCTCATCATATCTTATTAGGAAGAATTTTAGAATAACAGAGTTCCTACTGAATCTCAATTAAACCTAGATTGGAACAATGAATAACCTAAGAGATTTCTTAAATTATCTCAAAAATTACTAACAAGGGGCAAAAATATCCATTTTCATCATTGAAATTAACATGGATGTGGAGACAGCAAAGACAATAAGTAGAAAATAAATGTTTTGGAATAGGAGAATAGAGTTGCAGAGCAAGAAGTACAGTAAAGCATTGTCTGTCCCTCGCTGCGGGGCCAGGAATGTGCATTGTCCGTCCCTCACTGTGGCGCGGGGAACCTGCATTGTCCATCCTTCCCTCTGGGGCCAGGAACCTGCATTGTCCGTCCCTCCCTCTGGGGCCAGGAACCTGCATTGTCCGTCCCTTGCTATGGTGCCAGAAACCTGAAGCCCACCCTGCAGAGCGTGAGGTTGGGGGAAGATGGAACCAAGAGCTCTGGGAAATCCTGGGTCAGGGGACCAAAAGCAAGTAAACCGTTGGTAAATGCACTTGTAAAAAGTTGCAGGTCTACTAAAAAAAAAAAAAAAAAAAACAAAGACAGCGTGGTAAACAGAGAGAGAAACAACCACGGCCTCAGGTCTCCTGCTTTCCTCTGGGATCTCTGTACTCAACAATGTCACCGGGGGTGGCTGGGATTCAGCCTCGCGTGGTTGTGTGTGCATCCCGAGAGGCCCGTCTTGGTTCGCCACAGGAGGTGGAGGTGTCTCCAGGTGTTTGGTCCTGAGAGGGGCTGCCTCACCCTGGCCACGTCCTCCTGCACATCCCTCGGGTCTTCCTGCTGGCTGCAGATACCTCGCTCTTGGCAGCTCCGTTGCAGGGCTAAGCCCTTGCCCTCTTTCCTGCACCTGCCTCTATCTTTCCCAGGCTTCCTGGAGAAACCTGCTCTCTCTTCTTGAACTTCTAATTTAGTTCCCTTTTAACTGCACACTTCTCATTTTCTCTTTGAAAATGATCACCAGCAGGAGGATCCCTTAGTGCTCACACACTAGAGTTGAAATGGCAAACATACCTTATATTCATTTAAATGGTAAATAAGCAGGACCTCTGCTCCAGGGCCTTCTTGCAAACAACATCTTTATATCTTTTCCAAACACTTTCTCGTGCACTGTCACATTTTGTTTTCACAATCATCTTTATGAAACAGTCATCATCGTTATCACCTCCACTGGACAAGTGAAGAAACCAGAGCTCACGTGGCTCCATACACGTGCCTGGTCACTTTGCTCTTCTACCCTCGCCAAGGTCAGCATGTTCCCTTCAACCACAGAGCCTTGCCAGCGTGCTGGCCCTCCGTGCCCTGCATCTGCCCACAGTTACTTTCTGCATATGTATTGGGTTTGTAGCTGTAATCTGGTCATGCAAATTAAAACAAATTCATCCCATTCAATCATTTGTTCTTGGTTTTTAAAGTCCTGTGGGTACCCAGTAAATAGAACGAAAAGGCAAAAGGGGGTCAGGAGTGCTGATGGCACCTGCATTGTCCCCACTGTCCTAACTCTCTGAGTGACTTCACTCAGACTCTTAAACTTACTAAGACAAGCTGCCTTCGAAAAGCTGATGCCCAGTGTCTCTGATTCACGCCTCACTTACTTTTCAATTTAATTTAATTTAATTTAATTTTGAGACGGAGTCTTGCTCTGTTGCCCAGGCTGGAGTGTAATGGCGCAATCTCGGCTCGTTGCAACCTCCGCCTCCTGGGTTCAAGTGATTGTCCTGCCTCAGCCTCCTGAGTTGCTGGGATTATAGGTGCGCGCCACCACGCCTGGCTAATTTTTTGTATTTTTAGTAGAGATGGGGTTTCATTGTGTTAGCCAGAATGGTCTTGATCTCCTGACCTCGTGATCTGCCTGCCTTGGCCTCCCAAAGTGTTGGGATTACAGGTGTGAGCCACAGCACCCAGTCTATTTTTTTTTTTTTTTTTTTTTTGAGACAAAATCTCACTCTTGTTGCCCAGGCTAGAGTGCAGTGGTACAATCTCTGCTCACTGCAACCTCTGCCTTCTAGGTTCAAGTGATTCTCCTGCCTCAGCCTTCCATGTGACTGGATTACAGGCACCCATCACCATGCCCAGCTAATTTTGGTATTTTTAGTAGAGATGAGGTTTCACCATGTTGGCCAGGCTGGTCTTGAACTCCTGACCTCAGGTGATTTGCCTGCCTCGGCCTCCCAAAGTGCTGGGATTACAGGTGTGAGCCACCGTGCCTGCCCACCTTGCTTGTTTTCTAAACAAGCAGAGAGCACTTACATCACGTCTCCACAGTGAGCTCCTCCTGGTGAGTCTCCGTGCTCCTGTAAGGCACCTCCATCAGCAGGGCTGTGCTGAGGCTGGGAAGCAAATGCCCTCTCCACATGCTGGTTTTCTTCATGGTCCTCGTCCACATGTGGAAGAGCTTGTTATTTTATCCTCACAGCTACCTCAAAGGTGAGAAGGTATTATTACTCTTATTTTCAGATTAGCAAATCGAGTCTCAGAGATTGCACAGGTGGAAAAATGCAGCATTAACTCTCCCCTGTTGGTGCAGAGCCCAGTGGCACCACCAGTTTGTGCTAGAAACGTGATGCCCTCTCAGTGTCCCACAGAGGCTGCAGTGGCCAGAATCCAATGTTGATGCCCCCACAGTGAGTGTCTGTGACTCAGTCTGGTGCATCAGGGAGGATCAAAAAACTGCACCACAAAACTGGTGAGATCCTGTGCGGAGTTTGTTCGTTGGCCTCATCTGTGTCATGGTGAGGACAGCACACTCCTCAGAATCCTCTGCCGGAGGGAGGAGCCCAGCACCTCCTTGTTTTCTATGTGAACCTTGGTCTCCTCAGGTCCTCAGGTGAGGCCAGCGCATTGATTTGAGAGGCACTGACCACCACGATGATACACGAGGCCTGCTTTCAGTGGCGTCCTTTCCGATTTCTTCCTACTGCTGGCCTTGACACATCCACATGTATGGATTTGCCCTGGGATGCCAACTCACATGGCTTCTCATCCTGCCTCTCTGGGTTCCTTAGATCAGCAGTCCCCAACCTTTCTGGCATGAGGAATGTTCGACAATTTTTCCATGAACTGGTGGGTGGGGGATGGTTTCCGGATGGTTCAAGCATGTTACATTTATTATGCACTTTATTTCTATGATTACATTGTAATATATAATGAAATAATGATGCTACTCATCATAATGTAAAATCAGTGGTAACCCTGAGTTTGTTTTCTGGCAACTAGAGGTCCCATCTGGGGGAGATGGGAGACAATGAGAAATCATCAGGCATTAGATTCTCATAAGGACCCGCAATCTAGACCCCTCACATGCGCAGTTCACAATAGGGTTCACGCTGCTATGAGAATCTAATGGCACTGCTGATCTGACAGGAGGCGGAGCTCAGGGGGAAATATGAGTGATGGGGAGTGGCTGTAAATACAGATGAATACAGGGTTGGGGACCTCTGCCTTAGATCATCTTTTAGGAAGCAGCAGATATCCCCCCAAATCGGCTTTGACCGATCTTCCCTCTGAGCCGCTCAGGCCCCTGTGTTCTTCTTTATACAGCATGGTCATCATTTGTAGATGTACATTTCTGCCCTCTGGATTTTCAGCTTCATGAGGGCAGGCTCTTCTTCAAAATCCCATCCTCCAGTAGAATGCCTTTTACAAAGAGGGGTCACTTAATAACTATTTAATATGTTCCGTTCAAGCTGGGTCTGACTTTTGAGCTAACTGGAAACGTGAGGCTTTATTCTTAAAGACTGGGAGCAAGAAGGCGAAGACAATAAAATACTGAAGTTAAGGGTTTCTAAAATACATATAAAGTGGTGCAACTAACTTCCACAGATGCCAGATGAATGACTGAATGGAATGTCCGTCTCTCAGATACTGGATGAATGAGTGAATGAAATGTCTGTCTCTCAGATACTGGATGAATGAGTGAAAGAAATGTCTGTCTCTCAGATACTGGGTGAATGAGTGAATGGAATGTCCCTCTCTCGGATGCTGGATGAATGAGTGAATGGAACGTCCCTCTCTCAGATGCTGGATGAATGAGTGAATGAAATGTCCGTCTCTCCGATACTGGATGAATGAGTGAATGGACTGTCTGTCTCTCGGATGCTGGATGAATGAATGGAACGTCCGTCTCTCAGATGCCAGATGAATGAGTGAATGAAATGTCCCTCTCTCAGATACTGGATGAATGAGTGAATGGAATGTCCATCTCTCAGATGCTGGATGAATGAGTGAATGGACCGTCCCTCTCTCAGATACTGGATGAATGAGTGAATGGAATGTCCGTCTCTCAGATGCTGGATGAATGAGTGAATGGAACGTCCGTCTATCAGATGCTGGATGAATGAGTGAATGGAATGTCCATCTATCAGTTACTGGATGAATGAGTGAATGGAATGTCCGTCTATCAGTTACTGGATGAATGAGTGAATGAAATGTCCGTCTCTCAGATACTGGATGAATGAGTGAATGGAACGTCCCTCTCTCGGATGCCGGGTGAATGAGTGAATGGAACGTCTGTCTCTCAGATACTGGATGAATGAGTGAATGGAATGTCTGTCTCTCGGATGCTGGATGAATGAATGAGTGGAACATCCGTCTCTCAGATACTGGATGAATGAGTGAATGGAACCTCTGTCTCTCAGATGCTGGATGAACGAGTGAATGGAATGTCCATCTCTGGGAGAAAATGTCCCGTGAGAGTTGTGTTTTCTTTTCATATTTAAGCTTCACATTGCGGGCTCTGAAATGGGATTTCCATATTTGCATGGAAGATTTAGGTTCTCTGTTCTAAAAGAGTAGGACCCTGTTTTCTGCACCTGAGAAAGTCCAGGCTTTAAAATGGAGAAATGATTCTTTAAAACAGGCTTGAGTCTGTAACCACTCTCCCACCTGTCCCCAGTGACTTTCAGAATTGTGCAGGCTCTCCAGGCACTGGGCTTTGTTGTCAGCGCTGCCCTGTCTTCTGTTCAATCTCGTTTCTTCCTATGTGCACCTCCCATTAAGAGAAAGCAAACACGTGGACACCATTTATTCTCTTGGCCTATTATTTAGAAAGTGTGTGCTTTTGAGATTTTTTTTTTTTTTTTTTTTTTGAGACAAGGTCTCACTTGCCCAGGCTGGAGTGCACTGGTGCACAGTCATAGCTCACTGCAACCTCCAATTCCCTGGGCTCAAGTGATCCTCCCACCTCAACCTCCTAAGTAGCTGGGTCCACAGGTGCACATTTATTGTGCACTTTATTTTATTACACCACCACACCTGGCTAATTTCCCCCAACGCCTGATAGAGACAGAGTCTCACTGTGAGGCCCAGGCTGGTCTCAAAACCTGGGCTCAGCAGATCCCTCCGCCTTGGCCTCCCAAAGCTCTGGGATTATAGGTGTGAGCCACTGCACCTGGCCTTGCAAATCTTACAGCTACAGAATTATGTATTTCAGAGGCAAAACTTCCTTAATGTCTTCTCATGCCATGCGTTATCTCATAGAGTCAGAGAAGTATTTAATCAATATTATAAGGAGAAATTTTAAACATGTTAAGATTTGAAGAGTGCTTTTACCTGTTTTGTAAATGGTTTTTGTCTTAATCTTTTTCTTCTGGCCCAAACCCAGTAATTTATTAAGAAGCAGCATAGACCATGACTTTAACCCATTGAATCTGACTAGTTTTCTAATGTGTGAGCTACTTGGTATCCACAAAGACACTTCGTGTGCCCTTCCCTCCCCCTACCCTTACACCTGGGCTCCTTGCACCTGTGCAAATAGCACTGCTTCGTGGAAATCAAAAGAAATAAGAAACCCCTGCAATTCTGAGTTTTCTTTTTAAAATAAAGTCACTCGATGTCCAATTGATTGCATTCTAAATTTAGCAAAGTACTTTTTATCTTGAATTAGTTTTAAGACTCTCAACCGAGTTCTTTTAACACATAGTGAATTCTTTGGAATAGGAATATTTATTTTTCTTGAATGGGCTGTTTATTAATGAACACAACTTAGTTAAAAGCTTATTTTCTTACATGCACTGTCTCCCGTGAAATTTAATTGCTATTAAACAGGAGGTAGGGGAGAAACATACACATAACCTGTGTGTTCTCTTATTCCTGAGAAATCATACTTCCATTGTTAGTTCTGCACCAGTAAAGTATCAAGAATTATGGTCAAATTCCAAATGCCTAGATGCTGGGTGCTTTTATTTGAGAAAAAATGTCGAGGCTGTCTCTTTTCCTTTAGAGAAAATGATAATTACAGTGTCTCCCTAAGTCCTCAGCATCTCCTCACTTACAGGTTCAGGAAATACATAGAGACCACCCCTTAAACATAAAAATTAACAGGATTTAGGTTATGCCATCTTTTCCTCTACAGTAGAAGACAGCTATGAATAGGGCGGGCCCCTGTGTGAAACGAAGGCACCTGGGGCTTCTCCAAACACACGGCAGGTTCACGTTTTCTTTCCGGTTTTTCCCCTCTTTCTTGGGTGCAAAGCTGCGCTGCTCCGGCCAGCTGTGTGCTGCGGGAACGAGGCTGTCGAGAGCCTCAAGTGCCTGGGAGGCGAGGAATGACTCCGAAGCATTTTATAAGATCCAGGCAGCATCTCAGCAGGTAGAGGAACTTCCCAAGGCACAGCACCTGAAGGCCATGTCTCCCAGGAGCTGCCTGCCCCCCTGGCGCCCCCCACTGCTGGAAGAGCTTAGGCAATGCATGTTGATGAAGTGAAAAACGTGATTGAGACTCATCCGTGGCAGAATTCAACTGAATAAAATGTATTTATGTGCCGGCTCTGCCCTCTTTAAGTAAAGCGCACATTTTTACAAAACCCTGAAAGGCAATGATCTGTTCTCACTCGCCTCTTAGCTAAAATAAACCTGAATCATTTCAGCAGGTGAGCTTATTCTCAGGAAAATTAGACCTTGCTGTTTGAAACGGAACAAATGTGAAAAATAGCTCGCTCTGAGATGGCAAAGGCCCTATCACCTCTGGGTGCTACTCACCTGTCCCTTGGCTCCAGCCTTCATCCCCAAATCTGGGCAAGGCCACTGCCAAGTAGCTTTGTGAGCTCCAAAACACACAGGCTCACCTGTTCTTAGCCACACCTGCCACTGTCACAGTCCTCAGGTTGGGAGCTCTGAGGACCCTGCCTGGATTTCTGGTGAGGTCTGGGGCTCCCCACGGGCCATCCAGCCCCTACAGCGTCTTGTGTGCCCTCCCTGGCTTGGAGTCCAGCTTCGGCTTTTGGCTAATCTCTATTTTTAGTTCTTTTATCACTGTGAAGGTTTAAAAAAATTGTATGTGTAACATTGGGCAAATTATTTAAAGTTGATAAATTTTCATTCAAGAAATCACAGGTTGTGATTCCTTCCACTGCCCATCAACATGTTATTGTGTGTCATATGGCCAATGTTGATATAGAGAACGTCCAAATTAGCTAGGCTTTTGAAACAGACAATGGCTGAATGGCTAAAATGTTCAGATGTGCATGTGATGCTTCTGGCAGGGGTGAGAACCAGGGGGCATTATCCCTCAAGCTTTTATTTCCTGACCGTGAAGTGGCCTGAGGCAGCCTTCTGTTTTCTGCTGCTCTGAAGAATGTGTCTTTAAATTTGTCTGGCTTCTTTTTTTCTCCTTTAAGTTTTTGAGAGTTGATCAAGATAAAGACAAGGATTGTAGCTTGGACTGTGCGGGTTCGCCTCAGAAACCTCTCTGCGCATCTGACGGAAGGACCTTCCTTTCCCGTTGTGAATTTCAACGTGCCAAGTGCAAAGACCCCCAGCTAGAGATTGCATATCGAGGAAACTGCAAAGGTAAGCTGCTGTTTGATCATTCATCCAAAGATGGGGACATCCATCATCAAAATGAATGCAAACATATTTTCATACTTGATAACTTTTTACATTTGCAAACTCGAGTTTATGTTGGCATTTTTTTTCACAGCATGTAAGGAAGAAGAGTAATTTCTATGAATTTTAAGAGCAGAGTCTTTTTTTACTTATCTAATATTCTTTTCTTAGAATGCCTTATTCCATTGAATAAGGAAGAAATTTATCCAAATATTTCACTTTCTTCCCCAAAGTCTTCTAAAATTATTCTCAATAAGATTTCTTACTGATTCTTTTTCATTTTTCCTTTTAGCAAGTGGGATGTGTACAATAGCACGTGTGCAGTTTTCGGTGATTTTTTTGGTGTTGATTTTATACTCTCAATTTTCAGTTTTGCCAATTTAAGAATTAGATGCAGAGTTAACAGTCTAATGATTAGAGCCAAAGATTGAAATGCTTCCTGCATCAATGAAGGGTTTGACTCAGCAAAAGATGCTGATATTTCAGAGTTATTTTCAGAAAGAGATTTACCTTCTTTGTCATATTATCTAGGAAAAAAGACCACAGAGACTAAAAGTGCCTTTGAGATGATGTTCTGCATCATCTGGCAATTAGCTTCACCAATCCTTTTAAATGAAACAAGACAGCAACCACACTGCAAACCAGCACTATGAGTGCTGTGCCTAGACCTATGCTTACCCAGGTGCTGAATAAGCTTGTTCTTCCTTTCATAATGCAATATAATACCAGGTAAACAGATTTCAGTTACTTTTGCAGACGACAAAGGCAGAATTTTGCCATGTTCTTTAGGCCTAAGAGTTCTTCCTACTGATGTTACGAAGACATTCCTGTACACAGTCACAAGGATGTTTCACTCAATGCCAGACCGCATGTCCAACAGTGGTCCCTTAACGTTATAATGGAGCAGATATAGAAACCTGTTGGATGGCACTTGATATTGGCATGGAGATCAAGTAGGGGAAATGACTGACGTTCAGTAATGATGCCGGGCCATTCTGTTTTCCATATGGAAAGATAGGTATATCAATGAAGATGTATCTGTCACCTAAGTGTGTGTAAGTATACTCTATGATGTTCACACAATCATGAACTTGCCTAAAGGTGTGTATTAGTTTGTTCTCACACTGCTAATAAAGACATACCCAAGACTGGGATGTTTATAAGGAAAGGGGTTTAATTGACTCATAGTTCTGCACAGCTGGGGAGGACTCAGGAAACTTACAATCATGGTGGAAGGGGAAGCAAACACATCCTTCTTCACATGATGGTACGAAGGAGAAGTGCCCAGCAAAAGAGGGAAGCCCCATATAAAACCGTCAGATCTCGTGAGAACTCACTATCCTGAGAACAGCATGAGGGAAGCCACCATGGGGGTTAACCTCCCACCAGGTCCCTCCCATGACACGTGGGGAACTATAATTCAAGGTGAGATTTGGGTGGGGAGACAGCCAAACCATATCAGGGTGATTTCTCAGAATTTATCCCTGTTATTAAGAAACACGTGACTTTACTCAGATTTAGTACTCTGAAAACAAGGAACAGGATAAACTCCCTCTAGAGCCCTGGTCTTTGCCCAGTGGCAAACCCAATCCCTATGCATTGCCTGCAGTGTGCACAGACTCCTGATTTAAAGGTCAGACTCCTCTCCACATGCACCTGTGGCTTTGCCCATGACAAATGGCTATTCATTATCAAGGATTTTTTTTTTTTTTTTCTGAAATTACAGTTTGTTCAAAGTCAGAGTAGTTCAGGACGCAGCATTTAAAGGCTACACAGATGCCAGGTGTGGGGCACGGTAGGTAGGCAGGTGGATTCTCCAGTAAGAGTCCCTGGGAAGATGATTTTATCATACATTTGAGGGCACAAGAGAGAATGGTGCTGTGGAGCTTAAAGTCCCATTCTGGTTTTGCTGTCAGATGCTGTTTCTAAAGTGTTTATCACATAATGGTGTTATCCTCCCCTCACGCTGGGGGAGTCATGGAGACCCCGGAGCAAAAGCCCACTCAGAGGGTCCTATGAGGACTGACAGGAGGGCCTGAGAGGGAAGTAGGTGGAGCCAGGCTGGCAGGGCTGAGTGCTGGATCCCGGAATTTTTGTGACTATGGAAAATGGAAAGACACAAGAAGTTGTGGGCAGAGCAGGGATGCATGAAAGTTGCTGTTCTGCATGGTGCATGCTTCCCTGAGCTCACCAAGCTGCCCCATCCCAGCACCCACCTTGGGCCTTTGTCCAGCTGTGCCAGGCCCCAGTGTCACCAGCACAATTGCAGTGAGTCTTGCTGTGCTGAAACCCTGGAGTGTTTTAGAAAGGACCACAAATGGAGGGGTGAGCTACTTTCAAAGGGAAAATGGAACTTTAATTCACTCATTAACCTCAATATGCTACTGAGATTGCAAGGAACAAAATGCAGTAAAAAAGTATTTGATTCATACTTTAAATAAATGAAGTGCAGTGGCAGTATCATAGCTGGATCCCAAACACAAAGTCTAAAGATGCTGATGTGAACTTAGTGGGACAAGTGTGGCAGGCACCACAGCAAGTGGCCTGGGCTGGTCACTGCCAGCTCATGGAACCCACCCCAGACCTCAGGATCCATTTCAGAAAGCTGGGCTCTGGACACTCATCTGTTTGAAGCAGCTCATGGGGACTCTGGAAAACCGCTTTCTATGGCCTGAGGGAGTGCCAGCCCCTTCTAGAAACAGCTAATAGCTGGTGATGATGCTACCCACTGACCCTCCAGTGTACCCGCACACTGAGGAGCTGACTCCATCTAACTTCAGCCCAAATAGAAAATAACAACACTTGGAAAATGTGTGAAAGAGAAAGAACTATATATATATAGTTATACACACACACACACACACACACACACATATATTTTACTGTAGTAGAA
>NW_022329441.1:0-18957 GCF_002776525.5 Piliocolobus tephrosceles | reverse complement strand
GGTGACCAGAGGCACATACCTGTCCTGACACCCTCTCACCACCACAAAACAATTTGTCATTCTGGGCAAGATGTTGCGTTTCTCTGGCTTTAAAATTGCCATCTACAGAGTAAGGAAATGTGCCTTCTTTTCCTTGTGTGGTAGGTTTGTTAGGATCAAACGGGATCTGGGTTTCAGCATCACCCCATGACATCACAAGGCTGACTGTCCTTGAGCTCTCCATACACTGCGAAGGTAGCTTCAAAGGAAGAGTTCACAAATTTGAACAAAGACTAAATTGTTGGAATGTTTAGATATGCTCAAAAGTGATTTTTTTTTTTTTCTTTTTGAGACAGAGTCTTACTCTGTCGCCTATGCTAGAGTACAGTGGCAGGATCTCAGTTCACTGTAACCTCCGCCTCCCGGGTTCAAGCAATTCTCCTGTCTTAGCATCCTGAGTAGCTGGGACTAAAGACACACACCACCACGCCTGGTTAATTTTTGTATTTTTAGTAGAGACAAGGTTTCACCATATTGGTCAGGCTGGTCTCGAACTCCTGATCTCAGGTGATCCACTCACCTCGGCCTCCCAAAGTGCTGATATTACAGGTGTGAGCTACTGCACCCGGCCTCAAAAGTGATTTATTTAAAGAACTGGCTTGAACATTGATCTGCCTAAGTATGGATTTGTTAAAAACTTAATTCCTGTTCCTTCATAATCTTACCTTGTACAAGATCTTCTGTAGCTTTGCATGATGATGAAAGCAAATGTTTTGTGAATGATGTATAGATGGCAAAGTAGGTGACAAGTTTCCAGAAACAAAGGAAAACTGTTACTGTTCAGAAAATGATGTTCAAAGTACAAAGGCCAAGGTATCTTCAGAATGGAAACCACTGTGATAAGATCTGGCTAATAGTCTTACAACTTAAAATTATATTAATTTGATATATTAGTATCAACATTTTAGGGATATTAAATCCTAGGTAGTTAAAATTAGCTTTTGACAAACAAGTTGACATTGTAGACCTGATTTTATTTTTCAAAAAAGTGTATAAATGCTAGTTTTTCTTTTCTTAGTTAAATGACAGAGAGCCAAGAAAATCAATTTCATCTGAATATTTATTTCACCAGACATATGTAGTTTCTAACCATCTTTATTGTTTCTATTTTAATTGGTTCTTGCTATTCAGTGTCTGCCAAGAATAACTTCCAGAGGAGTTGCTCTTCAAAAAACAAAATTAGATTCTATGTGGTAGCCACCTTTCATAAGTGCATTTGGTAACCTTAAAATATTATGAGTGTGGGATCATTCCGATGCCATTGGAATGACCCTAAATTAAAGTCTTGTCTGTGTTTCCATCATAAACCTCATTGTTTTCTTGGTTTGACATTATTCCAGGCATATTGGTCCGAATCTTGGCAAGTGTATTAGATGGTTATTCCAGATGTTACTAAGAGCAGCTTTCCTTCTCCACACTCTGAGTGCAAGCATTCTTTATGACATGGCAAAGTATTTAGTCTGGGCTCAGGTAGCTCAGTGGTAGGGCAGGCATGTGATAAGCTGGTCTCTTTAGGTTTCAGCAGACATGCACCTAATGCACACCCAATCAGCAAATGTGTGAAAAGGCTGAATACTTGGCCTCTCTTTTTCCTTCTCCTCATTTTCTGAATTTAACACCTAGATAGACTTTTTCTTGGCTTTAGCTGAAACACTTTACTAGGGTGAAAATGCCCATCAGAATCTTTTTGGATAAATGAACACACACAGAAAATGTTTTCTTCTATGCATTTTTGCAGCCAACAAGATAGGGGATCACTTCCTAAGTGCATTGAAAATGAGTGGGCAGTGCCCCTTGACTTACTCTGCTTAGAGTGTCACTGATTTCCTGGGAAGCCTAAGACTTGGAGGAGATGTGAATGGAGAAATGCAGCTCTCCTCACACTGGGGTTTTGCGATTCTTTCCCAAAGGGCTGGGAGTGAGAGTGAGCCCTGGGCTGGAGCAGCTGAAGGGCAAGGGAGGTGACTGGGAAGGGCGGGCATCACTTTGCTCCCAGCTGCTGGGATGGAATCATAGCCTCCTCTAAGTGCACTGGGCCTGGGAGGCCTGGGATGGACCGTCCTGGCAGAGGCCTCCCTCTGCCTGCAGTTCCGGGGGAACAGGGAACCTCCTTTGGGCCGGGGTGTGCTCACCTCACTCGGCCTTGCCCCTTCCCTCATGCTTGCATCCTCCAGGCCCCGCCCCTGGCACCTTCCTGAAACCTGCAGGGAGTCTGCTCACACCATGACCCTTCCCAGAGGGTCTAAGGTAAGAGCAAAGCAGGGTGGGCTCAGGACATAGACACCTCCTGGCTCAGAGTGGTCCCGGGAAAGCCATGCTCCTGCGCCCTACGTGGGCTCCTGCAGACCGGGCTTTGTCTTGCTCTGAGTGAATCAGAAAGGAGGGACCTGCGGCCCAGGGAAAGGCTCCTTGTGGCCCAGATGTAGGTCCCTCTGCGGGTCCACCCTGCTCTAACAGAGGCCCTGTGGAAAGCCCACTGTGGCAGGTGGATCTTCCTCCCTTCCTCTCCCGGCCACTGGCTGATGCCAGCTGGGGTGCCCTTGTCTGTGGCTCCCAGTGCCCACTGCTGGGGTCGCTTCCAGAGCTCCAACATTTTCCTTGGAAACCTGAATTTTTAATTCTGTCTCTTTGTCACATTTAATTGTTCTGTAAAATACAGATCATAGATATGGGATGCTGTGAGCAGCTCCCGAACAATAAATGAGCGTGTGTTTACTGTGGCGACAGCCCTGAAATTCACGATGCCCGGGAAGCATTTGGTGAAACTTTACAGAAAGCCCAGGTGACTCCTCCTGGGGAGCAGGGCTCCACAAACCCCTCAGGCCTGCACCTGGCACCCCCACACTGCCTGCCCCTGTTGGCTGCAGGACACAGGTGTGACCTGGGTCACAGGGCTCTGCTAGCTCACAGCTTCACTCACTTGCGTGGTTCCCCATGATGGCTCCACCCACTGGCAGAGTTCACCCTGGGGGCTCCACCCACCTGCGTGGTTCCCCATGATGGCTCCACCCACCGGCAGAGTTCACCCTGGGGGCTCCACCCACCTGCAGGGTTCACCCTGGGGGCTCCACCCACCTGTGCAGTTCCCCATAGTGGCTTCACCCACTGGCACGGTTCACCCACCCACACAGCTTGCCCTGCCCTCCTTGGCCTCCTCACGGATGAGCGATCGGGGCCAGGCGGACCTGGGAGCTCAGACCTCAGAGCCTGTGGGTGCCCTGCGTGCATTTCCTCTCCCTCACCGCCTCCTTGCTCTTTTCTATTAATGTCTAAAATACCTTTGAAGTCCCTCGAAATCCTCTGTACTCCCTTCACAAAAGTCTCCAAGCTTCTCATCCTCCTGTAATTAAGGTGTTTCTATTTTCTCTATAATTAAAAGTGTGATTTTCAAGACACTTTTCTTAAGTTACTCTGCTTGGTATTTAGGATTGGTTCGATTGGTCACAGAGCCAGGAAGGTTTTTTGTATTCATCTTGTTGCCACTGTTTGTTTCTTGGGCATTTTGTGGAAAACGCTGGGGTTTGGGAAGCCAGGGTGGGGAGTGCTTGCCCTGCCATCCCTGTTTCTAGATAACACTGTCTGGAAGAGCTGTCTGCAGTGATGGAAATGATTTATGAGCTGCCTTGTCTCGGACAGCAGCCACTAGCACAGGAGGCCATGAGGACTCAACACACAGCAAACGAGCGGCTGGCTTCAGATTTTACTTTATTTTAGTTAATTTAAAGGTTAATAAAGGCTCATGGTTTGTGTGTTGGACTGTCCAAGCCTGGAGGAAGCCTACCCGTGCTGGGAGGTGATGGTGGAGGTGCAGATGGGACCAATCGCCTGTCGACCCAGCCCTCGAGTTCTGTCCCAAGAGCTCCTTTCTTTCTGAGAGGTTTCTTCCTCGGCCGGCACCTGGACAGGGCTGCGGTCTGAGAGATGTCGGGTGAAGGACTGCAGGAGGCAGTGGTGAGGGCCCCCACCCTGGGGCCTCCTGAGCCCTCCCCTGCCCATCTCCGAGATTGCACTGTGCACCTCAGCATGGGGACCCTTCTGAGTGGGGTGTGACGACGTTTCAGCTGTTCCATTTCAGAGGACTGTGGGGAGAATTATCTTGGAAGGATTCCATGTCTGGGCTATCGCATAGAGTAAACAAAGGCTGTCAAAAATTCAAAGAATCTGTTTTAATGCGTGACCCAAGGTGAGGGGGGAACAGGAGCCTGACCGGAGCCCCCACTGCCTCTCCTCCGGCCGAGGGGAAGATGCGGCCCCAGCAAGCGTGGGGAAGGCTGGGCAGAGGGCTAGAGGGGGCTCTGTGGCCCAGGCCCAGCCCCTTCCTCTCAAAGCCTGTGAGTGTAAAGCTATGCTATGCAAGAGCCCTGGGGCTGCGGTCCTGGGGAAAGAAGGCCCAGCCCTGGCCCTGTGGTTGAGGGTCTTGGTTGGAGTGGAGGGCAGGGGCCCGGGCCCCAGGCCTGTGGCTGGGTTCTCCTTCCCTTGCAGAGGAGCCAGGTGATCGCTGGGAGCCTCAGCTCTTCGTGGTCGAATGAGGCACCTGGGCTGGCACCTTCGTGTGTTTGTGCGTGACCCTGGGAGCAGCTCCATTTAGCCTCCAGCCCTGACAACATCCCTTCCCAAGGGGACCTGCCCCCAGGTGTGGGCAAAGAGGATCCCACTCTTTTTATTACAGAGAAAAGAATTCACCCTTCCTTTCACAGATATCTGTGGCCTTCGTGGCATGTGGTGGTGAATGCGGAAGGTGGTGGGGGTCTTCTTGAGTGCCTTCTCTCCTCCAGGGACCCTCCTGCCTGCCTGGGCAATGAGGGTGCAGATCCCTCAGTGACGGGGGAAGCAGGTTCCCAGCAGTCCTGAGTGGGAGCAAGAGGCCTGCCTCAGGAACGTACCGTTCTCTGGACATGCACTGGACAAATCTCTGTTAGGAGCCCATGGTCTCGTCAGGAAAACCTGGCTCAGATGAAGTGAGAGACTAACTCGGTCTTCCGGTCATTCAGTCGTGGCCCTGCATTGGCAGCTAAGCATTCTTAGTTTTGAGATCTCCCTACCTCCACGTTTTGCCCCCCACAAAGCAAAATAAATGGACACAGTCAGAACTGTGATGATGGGGGCTGCTGAATGGCTGTGGGTGACATTTAGAATAAAATGAGGTCTCACTGCCTTTAGATGGAGACACAGGGCTGGAGGCTGCCTGGACTTTATGCAGAGATCAGAGGCCCCTGACTTACAGCTGGATCATTTTGTCACACTGACCTTTACACGCTGGGCCATTTTGTTGTACTTTTACCCGTGGGACTGCACGGCTGCTGCCCATTCCTTTCACAGGGGAGCCGTTTCTCTTCACCAGCATGAGTGGGAGACAGGTGATCTGTGGAGCTGCCTCTCGGACATATTGTTTCCAGCAAGGATCTGCCTTTTATGTTTCCTATTTCAAATCCTTCAGTTACGCCTCTCAGTGGAAATGATTTCACCGAATAACACAGTCTCCACTGAGGTTTGGCGAAGAAACAAATGATCTGGTATCTCGGCGTTTGGATGCATTTCTCTGGCTTTCCAGGTTCCTCTCATATTCTCTAACATGTATTTTAGTGTAATTTGCTCTAAATGCTTTGAAATGAGCAAGAGCCTCAGAAAAGAAACTCTGGCTGAATGCCTTTGAAAATGTCATTTCATCAGCAAATGCATTCGCTATTCCAGGGAAACCTGAGGACAGAGAGGGAAAGAGTGGCTGTCTGTCGGGTAGTTTGGCTGTTCCAGAAAATGTCAAGGCTATCAGGGAATTTGTGAATTATATACTGTAATAAAAACAGAGCTACTTCTTCAATAAAAGAGGTCGGGTCATTGGGGTTGTCTGTGTCATTGGAATGGCAGGGGAGCAGCTGTTCTTTCCTGATCGCCCTTCCTGCTGCGGGCTGAGTGGTCAGAGAGCTGCAGCATGTGACCGTGTTTCGTGAGGACTGCCAGGGCCCATAGCCTGTCTCATAGCTTGTCTACTACACATGGGAACCCCAGGTTCTCCCAGCCCTACGAGTCAGAGTCTGGGGGGAAGGCAAGGGTCCATAGCCTGTCTACTATACACAGAAACCCTGGGTTCTCCCGGCCCTACGAGTCAGTCTCTGGGGGGACGGCCAGGACCCATAGCCTGTCTACCACACATGGAAACCCTGGCTTCTCCCAGTCCTACGAGTCAGTCTCTGGGGTGGAGATGGGAGTCCACTGCCTGGGAGACGGTGCTGCACGCTGCCACTGAGAGCCACTATGATTCCGTGTGCTGTTGGGCATGTGGGAACCACAGCCCAACTCGTGCTTCATACTTATTTTCATGGTTGATTTGTACTTTTATTTTCAGACACTTCTCATTTAACCTCTGTAATCTTGTCACTGGCTAATCACTCTCCAGGTAGCATGTTTGCTTTTGCTGTCAGTAAAGGTTGGAGTTTATCTGATCTTTTGTGAGTGGCAGCCCAGAGACCGATGAGCTATTCATGAGCTCTGAAGTGTGCCGCAGATGGGGCAGTGATGAGCGTCAAACCTTCAGGTTAGAAGTCAGATCTGTTTTTTCCCTGTACGCCTACAGCAGAGAAATCCAACTGTGTGTCGCCTCCCAAAGTTTTAACTGTCTTCTACGTGTGAAGGAAATAAGTTTATGTATTTCCATTGTGTATATTTTTATGTTAATTGGAAACTACTACTTTATATCCAGTTATCATGTAAGTTTTCCACTGGGAGCCCGTGAGGAGCTACACATTTCATTTTTTAAACCAGAACCAAAAGGGGACTGTGGAGCAGACTGGGCCCTGGGGTCCCACGCTGACCAGCAGTGCAATCAGGAAGGAGTGAGTTAATTAATCACTCTGTTTCCACATTGTTATCTGCACAATTGGACATTGTTATCTGCACAATTGGGCTAATGATAGCATTTAATGCAGAAGATGGTTAGGTTAAAGGTACTAATGCAGTAAAGTGTTTAGAACAATGCCTGGCCCAGGTGCTCAGTGTTCAAGCTGTGAGCAGGGAAAGAGGCTAACGGAGATGAAGTCCATGTCAGGTGCGGTGGCTCATGCCTGTAATCCCAGCACTTTGGGAGGCCAAGGCAAGTGGATCACCTGAGCTCAGGAGTTTGAGACCAGCCTGGACAACATTGCAAAACCCTATCTCTATCCAAAAATACAAAAATTAGCTGAGCGTGGTGGCACCTGTAGTCCCACAGCAACTCGGGAGGCTGAGACAGGAGAATCACTTGAACCCAAGAGGCAGAAGTTGCAGTGAGCCCAGATTGCCCCACTGCACTCCAGCCCAGGTGCCAGAGTGAAACTCTGTCTCAAAAAAAAAAGAAAGAAAGAAAGAAAAAGAAAAAAGAGATGACGTCCAAAGAGGGTAGAGCCAGGGAAGGGGAGACTGAAGTAGGAGGGAGGGAGCTCTGAATGCTGGAGGTGTTTTATACTTGGCATTGGCGGGCCTCCTGTTGACTTGGGTGGAAGGACGGCTTTGACACGTGGCACCGGATAGGGTCCCTCACGGAGGTGTTCCAGGGTCTCCGCGTGGTCAGGCCCTGTGTTCTTGCACTCATTTTCTCGAACACCTTCTCTCCACCCTGCTACTTGCCCCGCTGATTCTGTAGGGACCCTGGGTGGCTACGCGAATGTGGCTCTGAAGACAACGCTCTTCACTGAGCCTCAGTGCTGGCCAGACACTGCTGGAATCCGAGGCCATGTGGGTGCACAAGCGTCTCTGCCCCCGAGGAGGTACCATCCGTGGGCTCAGGAGCACTGGGCTTAGAGTCCGTGCCCGTGCATTCTGCGTCTACAAGGTTACTGCTTCACAGTGGCGGCTGAAGACGCACGCAAGTGCTTCACACTCATCCAGGGGCATCTTGATCCTCACCGAGACCCTGGATAAGAAGCACTTTTGTAGCTAAAGCAATGAGGATGGTTCCTGAGGCTGCATGAACCTCCTGGAAACACTTTTAAGTGACCGAAAGCATGACAAGACTCTGATAGAGCGGACATTGCTTATGACAGGGCAGGTTCCGCTGTGTTAGTGTTTCATAGGGGACTTGCAGAATCTACTTTGTGTCTCTAGACACCTCTGGCCTATAAGAATTGTGGTTGGATGCTAAGCGTAATCTTTTGTTGTTGTTGCCAGAGATAATTATTGCATTAAGGTAACACCATCCTCATCATATCTTATTAGGAAGAATTTTAGAATAACAGAGTTCCTACTGAATCTCAATTAAACCTAGATTGGAACAATGAATAACCTAAGAGATTTCTTAAATTATCTCAAAAATTACTAACAAGGGGCAAAAATATCCATTTTCATCATTGAAATTAACATGGATGTGGAGACAGCAAAGACAATAAGTAGAAAATAAATGTTTTGGAATAGGAGAATAGAGTTGCAGAGCAAGAAGTACAGTAAAGCATTGTCTGTCCCTCGCTGCGGGGCCAGGAATGTGCATTGTCCGTCCCTCACTGTGGCGCGGGGAACCTGCATTGTCCATCCTTCCCTCTGGGGCCAGGAACCTGCATTGTCCGTCCCTCCCTCTGGGGCCAGGAACCTGCATTGTCCGTCCCTTGCTATGGTGCCAGAAACCTGAAGCCCACCCTGCAGAGCGTGAGGTTGGGGGAAGATGGAACCAAGAGCTCTGGGAAATCCTGGGTCAGGGGACCAAAAGCAAGTAAACCGTTGGTAAATGCACTTGTAAAAAGTTGCAGGTCTACTAAAAAAAAAAAAAAAAAAAACAAAGACAGCGTGGTAAACAGAGAGAGAAACAACCACGGCCTCAGGTCTCCTGCTTTCCTCTGGGATCTCTGTACTCAACAATGTCACCGGGGGTGGCTGGGATTCAGCCTCGCGTGGTTGTGTGTGCATCCCGAGAGGCCCGTCTTGGTTCGCCACAGGAGGTGGAGGTGTCTCCAGGTGTTTGGTCCTGAGAGGGGCTGCCTCACCCTGGCCACGTCCTCCTGCACATCCCTCGGGTCTTCCTGCTGGCTGCAGATACCTCGCTCTTGGCAGCTCCGTTGCAGGGCTAAGCCCTTGCCCTCTTTCCTGCACCTGCCTCTATCTTTCCCAGGCTTCCTGGAGAAACCTGCTCTCTCTTCTTGAACTTCTAATTTAGTTCCCTTTTAACTGCACACTTCTCATTTTCTCTTTGAAAATGATCACCAGCAGGAGGATCCCTTAGTGCTCACACACTAGAGTTGAAATGGCAAACATACCTTATATTCATTTAAATGGTAAATAAGCAGGACCTCTGCTCCAGGGCCTTCTTGCAAACAACATCTTTATATCTTTTCCAAACACTTTCTCGTGCACTGTCACATTTTGTTTTCACAATCATCTTTATGAAACAGTCATCATCGTTATCACCTCCACTGGACAAGTGAAGAAACCAGAGCTCACGTGGCTCCATACACGTGCCTGGTCACTTTGCTCTTCTACCCTCGCCAAGGTCAGCATGTTCCCTTCAACCACAGAGCCTTGCCAGCGTGCTGGCCCTCCGTGCCCTGCATCTGCCCACAGTTACTTTCTGCATATGTATTGGGTTTGTAGCTGTAATCTGGTCATGCAAATTAAAACAAATTCATCCCATTCAATCATTTGTTCTTGGTTTTTAAAGTCCTGTGGGTACCCAGTAAATAGAACGAAAAGGCAAAAGGGGGTCAGGAGTGCTGATGGCACCTGCATTGTCCCCACTGTCCTAACTCTCTGAGTGACTTCACTCAGACTCTTAAACTTACTAAGACAAGCTGCCTTCGAAAAGCTGATGCCCAGTGTCTCTGATTCACGCCTCACTTACTTTTCAATTTAATTTAATTTAATTTAATTTTGAGACGGAGTCTTGCTCTGTTGCCCAGGCTGGAGTGTAATGGCGCAATCTCGGCTCGTTGCAACCTCCGCCTCCTGGGTTCAAGTGATTGTCCTGCCTCAGCCTCCTGAGTTGCTGGGATTATAGGTGCGCGCCACCACGCCTGGCTAATTTTTTGTATTTTTAGTAGAGATGGGGTTTCATTGTGTTAGCCAGAATGGTCTTGATCTCCTGACCTCGTGATCTGCCTGCCTTGGCCTCCCAAAGTGTTGGGATTACAGGTGTGAGCCACAGCACCCAGTCTATTTTTTTTTTTTTTTTTTTTTTGAGACAAAATCTCACTCTTGTTGCCCAGGCTAGAGTGCAGTGGTACAATCTCTGCTCACTGCAACCTCTGCCTTCTAGGTTCAAGTGATTCTCCTGCCTCAGCCTTCCATGTGACTGGATTACAGGCACCCATCACCATGCCCAGCTAATTTTGGTATTTTTAGTAGAGATGAGGTTTCACCATGTTGGCCAGGCTGGTCTTGAACTCCTGACCTCAGGTGATTTGCCTGCCTCGGCCTCCCAAAGTGCTGGGATTACAGGTGTGAGCCACCGTGCCTGCCCACCTTGCTTGTTTTCTAAACAAGCAGAGAGCACTTACATCACGTCTCCACAGTGAGCTCCTCCTGGTGAGTCTCCGTGCTCCTGTAAGGCACCTCCATCAGCAGGGCTGTGCTGAGGCTGGGAAGCAAATGCCCTCTCCACATGCTGGTTTTCTTCATGGTCCTCGTCCACATGTGGAAGAGCTTGTTATTTTATCCTCACAGCTACCTCAAAGGTGAGAAGGTATTATTACTCTTATTTTCAGATTAGCAAATCGAGTCTCAGAGATTGCACAGGTGGAAAAATGCAGCATTAACTCTCCCCTGTTGGTGCAGAGCCCAGTGGCACCACCAGTTTGTGCTAGAAACGTGATGCCCTCTCAGTGTCCCACAGAGGCTGCAGTGGCCAGAATCCAATGTTGATGCCCCCACAGTGAGTGTCTGTGACTCAGTCTGGTGCATCAGGGAGGATCAAAAAACTGCACCACAAAACTGGTGAGATCCTGTGCGGAGTTTGTTCGTTGGCCTCATCTGTGTCATGGTGAGGACAGCACACTCCTCAGAATCCTCTGCCGGAGGGAGGAGCCCAGCACCTCCTTGTTTTCTATGTGAACCTTGGTCTCCTCAGGTCCTCAGGTGAGGCCAGCGCATTGATTTGAGAGGCACTGACCACCACGATGATACACGAGGCCTGCTTTCAGTGGCGTCCTTTCCGATTTCTTCCTACTGCTGGCCTTGACACATCCACATGTATGGATTTGCCCTGGGATGCCAACTCACATGGCTTCTCATCCTGCCTCTCTGGGTTCCTTAGATCAGCAGTCCCCAACCTTTCTGGCATGAGGAATGTTCGACAATTTTTCCATGAACTGGTGGGTGGGGGATGGTTTCCGGATGGTTCAAGCATGTTACATTTATTATGCACTTTATTTCTATGATTACATTGTAATATATAATGAAATAATGATGCTACTCATCATAATGTAAAATCAGTGGTAACCCTGAGTTTGTTTTCTGGCAACTAGAGGTCCCATCTGGGGGAGATGGGAGACAATGAGAAATCATCAGGCATTAGATTCTCATAAGGACCCGCAATCTAGACCCCTCACATGCGCAGTTCACAATAGGGTTCACGCTGCTATGAGAATCTAATGGCACTGCTGATCTGACAGGAGGCGGAGCTCAGGGGGAAATATGAGTGATGGGGAGTGGCTGTAAATACAGATGAATACAGGGTTGGGGACCTCTGCCTTAGATCATCTTTTAGGAAGCAGCAGATATCCCCCCAAATCGGCTTTGACCGATCTTCCCTCTGAGCCGCTCAGGCCCCTGTGTTCTTCTTTATACAGCATGGTCATCATTTGTAGATGTACATTTCTGCCCTCTGGATTTTCAGCTTCATGAGGGCAGGCTCTTCTTCAAAATCCCATCCTCCAGTAGAATGCCTTTTACAAAGAGGGGTCACTTAATAACTATTTAATATGTTCCGTTCAAGCTGGGTCTGACTTTTGAGCTAACTGGAAACGTGAGGCTTTATTCTTAAAGACTGGGAGCAAGAAGGCGAAGACAATAAAATACTGAAGTTAAGGGTTTCTAAAATACATATAAAGTGGTGCAACTAACTTCCACAGATGCCAGATGAATGACTGAATGGAATGTCCGTCTCTCAGATACTGGATGAATGAGTGAATGAAATGTCTGTCTCTCAGATACTGGATGAATGAGTGAAAGAAATGTCTGTCTCTCAGATACTGGGTGAATGAGTGAATGGAATGTCCCTCTCTCGGATGCTGGATGAATGAGTGAATGGAACGTCCCTCTCTCAGATGCTGGATGAATGAGTGAATGAAATGTCCGTCTCTCCGATACTGGATGAATGAGTGAATGGACTGTCTGTCTCTCGGATGCTGGATGAATGAATGGAACGTCCGTCTCTCAGATGCCAGATGAATGAGTGAATGAAATGTCCCTCTCTCAGATACTGGATGAATGAGTGAATGGAATGTCCATCTCTCAGATGCTGGATGAATGAGTGAATGGACCGTCCCTCTCTCAGATACTGGATGAATGAGTGAATGGAATGTCCGTCTCTCAGATGCTGGATGAATGAGTGAATGGAACGTCCGTCTATCAGATGCTGGATGAATGAGTGAATGGAATGTCCATCTATCAGTTACTGGATGAATGAGTGAATGGAATGTCCGTCTATCAGTTACTGGATGAATGAGTGAATGAAATGTCCGTCTCTCAGATACTGGATGAATGAGTGAATGGAACGTCCCTCTCTCGGATGCCGGGTGAATGAGTGAATGGAACGTCTGTCTCTCAGATACTGGATGAATGAGTGAATGGAATGTCTGTCTCTCGGATGCTGGATGAATGAATGAGTGGAACATCCGTCTCTCAGATACTGGATGAATGAGTGAATGGAACCTCTGTCTCTCAGATGCTGGATGAACGAGTGAATGGAATGTCCATCTCTGGGAGAAAATGTCCCGTGAGAGTTGTGTTTTCTTTTCATATTTAAGCTTCACATTGCGGGCTCTGAAATGGGATTTCCATATTTGCATGGAAGATTTAGGTTCTCTGTTCTAAAAGAGTAGGACCCTGTTTTCTGCACCTGAGAAAGTCCAGGCTTTAAAATGGAGAAATGATTCTTTAAAACAGGCTTGAGTCTGTAACCACTCTCCCACCTGTCCCCAGTGACTTTCAGAATTGTGCAGGCTCTCCAGGCACTGGGCTTTGTTGTCAGCGCTGCCCTGTCTTCTGTTCAATCTCGTTTCTTCCTATGTGCACCTCCCATTAAGAGAAAGCAAACACGTGGACACCATTTATTCTCTTGGCCTATTATTTAGAAAGTGTGTGCTTTTGAGATTTTTTTTTTTTTTTTTTTTTTGAGACAAGGTCTCACTTGCCCAGGCTGGAGTGCACTGGTGCACAGTCATAGCTCACTGCAACCTCCAATTCCCTGGGCTCAAGTGATCCTCCCACCTCAACCTCCTAAGTAGCTGGGTCCACAGGTGCACATTTATTGTGCACTTTATTTTATTACACCACCACACCTGGCTAATTTCCCCCAACGCCTGATAGAGACAGAGTCTCACTGTGAGGCCCAGGCTGGTCTCAAAACCTGGGCTCAGCAGATCCCTCCGCCTTGGCCTCCCAAAGCTCTGGGATTATAGGTGTGAGCCACTGCACCTGGCCTTGCAAATCTTACAGCTACAGAATTATGTATTTCAGAGGCAAAACTTCCTTAATGTCTTCTCATGCCATGCGTTATCTCATAGAGTCAGAGAAGTATTTAATCAATATTATAAGGAGAAATTTTAAACATGTTAAGATTTGAAGAGTGCTTTTACCTGTTTTGTAAATGGTTTTTGTCTTAATCTTTTTCTTCTGGCCCAAACCCAGTAATTTATTAAGAAGCAGCATAGACCATGACTTTAACCCATTGAATCTGACTAGTTTTCTAATGTGTGAGCTACTTGGTATCCACAAAGACACTTCGTGTGCCCTTCCCTCCCCCTACCCTTACACCTGGGCTCCTTGCACCTGTGCAAATAGCACTGCTTCGTGGAAATCAAAAGAAATAAGAAACCCCTGCAATTCTGAGTTTTCTTTTTAAAATAAAGTCACTCGATGTCCAATTGATTGCATTCTAAATTTAGCAAAGTACTTTTTATCTTGAATTAGTTTTAAGACTCTCAACCGAGTTCTTTTAACACATAGTGAATTCTTTGGAATAGGAATATTTATTTTTCTTGAATGGGCTGTTTATTAATGAACACAACTTAGTTAAAAGCTTATTTTCTTACATGCACTGTCTCCCGTGAAATTTAATTGCTATTAAACAGGAGGTAGGGGAGAAACATACACATAACCTGTGTGTTCTCTTATTCCTGAGAAATCATACTTCCATTGTTAGTTCTGCACCAGTAAAGTATCAAGAATTATGGTCAAATTCCAAATGCCTAGATGCTGGGTGCTTTTATTTGAGAAAAAATGTCGAGGCTGTCTCTTTTCCTTTAGAGAAAATGATAATTACAGTGTCTCCCTAAGTCCTCAGCATCTCCTCACTTACAGGTTCAGGAAATACATAGAGACCACCCCTTAAACATAAAAATTAACAGGATTTAGGTTATGCCATCTTTTCCTCTACAGTAGAAGACAGCTATGAATAGGGCGGGCCCCTGTGTGAAACGAAGGCACCTGGGGCTTCTCCAAACACACGGCAGGTTCACGTTTTCTTTCCGGTTTTTCCCCTCTTTCTTGGGTGCAAAGCTGCGCTGCTCCGGCCAGCTGTGTGCTGCGGGAACGAGGCTGTCGAGAGCCTCAAGTGCCTGGGAGGCGAGGAATGACTCCGAAGCATTTTATAAGATCCAGGCAGCATCTCAGCAGGTAGAGGAACTTCCCAAGGCACAGCACCTGAAGGCCATGTCTCCCAGGAGCTGCCTGCCCCCCTGGCGCCCCCCACTGCTGGAAGAGCTTAGGCAATGCATGTTGATGAAGTGAAAAACGTGATTGAGACTCATCCGTGGCAGAATTCAACTGAATAAAATGTATTTATGTGCCGGCTCTGCCCTCTTTAAGTAAAGCGCACATTTTTACAAAACCCTGAAAGGCAATGATCTGTTCTCACTCGCCTCTTAGCTAAAATAAACCTGAATCATTTCAGCAGGTGAGCTTATTCTCAGGAAAATTAGACCTTGCTGTTTGAAACGGAACAAATGTGAAAAATAGCTCGCTCTGAGATGGCAAAGGCCCTATCACCTCTGGGTGCTACTCACCTGTCCCTTGGCTCCAGCCTTCATCCCCAAATCTGGGCAAGGCCACTGCCAAGTAGCTTTGTGAGCTCCAAAACACACAGGCTCACCTGTTCTTAGCCACACCTGCCACTGTCACAGTCCTCAGGTTGGGAGCTCTGAGGACCCTGCCTGGATTTCTGGTGAGGTCTGGGGCTCCCCACGGGCCATCCAGCCCCTACAGCGTCTTGTGTGCCCTCCCTGGCTTGGAGTCCAGCTTCGGCTTTTGGCTAATCTCTATTTTTAGTTCTTTTATCACTGTGAAGGTTTAAAAAAATTGTATGTGTAACATTGGGCAAATTATTTAAAGTTGATAAATTTTCATTCAAGAAATCACAGGTTGTGATTCCTTCCACTGCCCATCAACATGTTATTGTGTGTCATATGGCCAATGTTGATATAGAGAACGTCCAAATTAGCTAGGCTTTTGAAACAGACAATGGCTGAATGGCTAAAATGTTCAGATGTGCATGTGATGCTTCTGGCAGGGGTGAGAACCAGGGGGCATTATCCCTCAAGCTTTTATTTCCTGACCGTGAAGTGGCCTGAGGCAGCCTTCTGTTTTCTGCTGCTCTGAAGAATGTGTCTTTAAATTTGTCTGGCTTCTTTTTTTCTCCTTTAAGTTTTTGAGAGTTGATCAAGATAAAGACAAGGATTGTAGCTTGGACTGTGCGGGTTCGCCTCAGAAACCTCTCTGCGCATCTGACGGAAGGACCTTCCTTTCCCGTTGTGAATTTCAACGTGCCAAGTGCAAAGACCCCCAGCTAGAGATTGCATATCGAGGA
This sequence comes from Piliocolobus tephrosceles, assembly GCF_002776525.5. NCBI lineage: Eukaryota > Metazoa > Chordata > Mammalia > Primates > Cercopithecidae > Piliocolobus > Piliocolobus tephrosceles. The sequence continues at coordinate 2,939 of NW_022329441.1, read as the reverse complement.
AACTGCAAAGGTAAGCTGCTGTTTGATCATTCATCCAAAGATGGGGACATCCATCATCAAAATGAATGCAAACATATTTTCATACTTGATAACTTTTTACATTTGCAAACTCGAGTTTATGTTGGCATTTTTTTTCACAGCATGTAAGGAAGAAGAGTAATTTCTATGAATTTTAAGAGCAGAGTCTTTTTTTACTTATCTAATATTCTTTTCTTAGAATGCCTTATTCCATTGAATAAGGAAGAAATTTATCCAAATATTTCACTTTCTTCCCCAAAGTCTTCTAAAATTATTCTCAATAAGATTTCTTACTGATTCTTTTTCATTTTTCCTTTTAGCAAGTGGGATGTGTACAATAGCACGTGTGCAGTTTTCGGTGATTTTTTTGGTGTTGATTTTATACTCTCAATTTTCAGTTTTGCCAATTTAAGAATTAGATGCAGAGTTAACAGTCTAATGATTAGAGCCAAAGATTGAAATGCTTCCTGCATCAATGAAGGGTTTGACTCAGCAAAAGATGCTGATATTTCAGAGTTATTTTCAGAAAGAGATTTACCTTCTTTGTCATATTATCTAGGAAAAAAGACCACAGAGACTAAAAGTGCCTTTGAGATGATGTTCTGCATCATCTGGCAATTAGCTTCACCAATCCTTTTAAATGAAACAAGACAGCAACCACACTGCAAACCAGCACTATGAGTGCTGTGCCTAGACCTATGCTTACCCAGGTGCTGAATAAGCTTGTTCTTCCTTTCATAATGCAATATAATACCAGGTAAACAGATTTCAGTTACTTTTGCAGACGACAAAGGCAGAATTTTGCCATGTTCTTTAGGCCTAAGAGTTCTTCCTACTGATGTTACGAAGACATTCCTGTACACAGTCACAAGGATGTTTCACTCAATGCCAGACCGCATGTCCAACAGTGGTCCCTTAACGTTATAATGGAGCAGATATAGAAACCTGTTGGATGGCACTTGATATTGGCATGGAGATCAAGTAGGGGAAATGACTGACGTTCAGTAATGATGCCGGGCCATTCTGTTTTCCATATGGAAAGATAGGTATATCAATGAAGATGTATCTGTCACCTAAGTGTGTGTAAGTATACTCTATGATGTTCACACAATCATGAACTTGCCTAAAGGTGTGTATTAGTTTGTTCTCACACTGCTAATAAAGACATACCCAAGACTGGGATGTTTATAAGGAAAGGGGTTTAATTGACTCATAGTTCTGCACAGCTGGGGAGGACTCAGGAAACTTACAATCATGGTGGAAGGGGAAGCAAACACATCCTTCTTCACATGATGGTACGAAGGAGAAGTGCCCAGCAAAAGAGGGAAGCCCCATATAAAACCGTCAGATCTCGTGAGAACTCACTATCCTGAGAACAGCATGAGGGAAGCCACCATGGGGGTTAACCTCCCACCAGGTCCCTCCCATGACACGTGGGGAACTATAATTCAAGGTGAGATTTGGGTGGGGAGACAGCCAAACCATATCAGGGTGATTTCTCAGAATTTATCCCTGTTATTAAGAAACACGTGACTTTACTCAGATTTAGTACTCTGAAAACAAGGAACAGGATAAACTCCCTCTAGAGCCCTGGTCTTTGCCCAGTGGCAAACCCAATCCCTATGCATTGCCTGCAGTGTGCACAGACTCCTGATTTAAAGGTCAGACTCCTCTCCACATGCACCTGTGGCTTTGCCCATGACAAATGGCTATTCATTATCAAGGATTTTTTTTTTTTTTTTCTGAAATTACAGTTTGTTCAAAGTCAGAGTAGTTCAGGACGCAGCATTTAAAGGCTACACAGATGCCAGGTGTGGGGCACGGTAGGTAGGCAGGTGGATTCTCCAGTAAGAGTCCCTGGGAAGATGATTTTATCATACATTTGAGGGCACAAGAGAGAATGGTGCTGTGGAGCTTAAAGTCCCATTCTGGTTTTGCTGTCAGATGCTGTTTCTAAAGTGTTTATCACATAATGGTGTTATCCTCCCCTCACGCTGGGGGAGTCATGGAGACCCCGGAGCAAAAGCCCACTCAGAGGGTCCTATGAGGACTGACAGGAGGGCCTGAGAGGGAAGTAGGTGGAGCCAGGCTGGCAGGGCTGAGTGCTGGATCCCGGAATTTTTGTGACTATGGAAAATGGAAAGACACAAGAAGTTGTGGGCAGAGCAGGGATGCATGAAAGTTGCTGTTCTGCATGGTGCATGCTTCCCTGAGCTCACCAAGCTGCCCCATCCCAGCACCCACCTTGGGCCTTTGTCCAGCTGTGCCAGGCCCCAGTGTCACCAGCACAATTGCAGTGAGTCTTGCTGTGCTGAAACCCTGGAGTGTTTTAGAAAGGACCACAAATGGAGGGGTGAGCTACTTTCAAAGGGAAAATGGAACTTTAATTCACTCATTAACCTCAATATGCTACTGAGATTGCAAGGAACAAAATGCAGTAAAAAAGTATTTGATTCATACTTTAAATAAATGAAGTGCAGTGGCAGTATCATAGCTGGATCCCAAACACAAAGTCTAAAGATGCTGATGTGAACTTAGTGGGACAAGTGTGGCAGGCACCACAGCAAGTGGCCTGGGCTGGTCACTGCCAGCTCATGGAACCCACCCCAGACCTCAGGATCCATTTCAGAAAGCTGGGCTCTGGACACTCATCTGTTTGAAGCAGCTCATGGGGACTCTGGAAAACCGCTTTCTATGGCCTGAGGGAGTGCCAGCCCCTTCTAGAAACAGCTAATAGCTGGTGATGATGCTACCCACTGACCCTCCAGTGTACCCGCACACTGAGGAGCTGACTCCATCTAACTTCAGCCCAAATAGAAAATAACAACACTTGGAAAATGTGTGAAAGAGAAAGAACTATATATATATAGTTATACACACACACACACACACACACACACATATATTTTACTGTAGTAGAA
>NW_022329426.1:0-3885 GCF_002776525.5 Piliocolobus tephrosceles | reverse complement strand
TAATATTAGTAGTAGTAATATTAGTAGTAGTAATATTAGTAGTAGTAACAATAGTAATACATGTCATAAGAATGTTACTTGTAGTACTATCAGTAGGAGTACTAGTAGTAGTAGTAACACATGTCATAACAATAAAGATATTTATAACGGTAATAATAATAATAATAATAATAATGTATTATATTCGAATAATAAAATGGCACACCCTTTGCCTTATGTACAAACATGTAATAATTATTTTGTAAATAATGTAAAAGCATTAGTACCAACAAATGAACAAACAAGTAGTGAAAAACATAAAACTAATAATATTACAAATTTTGGTGATATGACATATAAAACTATTAATTATAAAACAAAATTATATGAAAATGATAATAAACATATAAATTTTTTAAATAGTATTTGGTACAACAATGGCACTATTACTACATCTAATAGTAATAGTACCAGTAATAATAACTTTACTGATAGTAGTACTGATTGTAGTAATAATAATAATTATATTAATAATAATAATAATAACAACAACAGTTATAATAAAAACAGTTATACTGTTATAGATATGAACACACACGGTGATGGTACTAATAATAGTATGGCTAATGTTTTAGATGGTAGTATTAGTAGTAATAGTAGTAGTACAATCACTAGTAACTTATTCAATTGCTCTGTAGAAAATGAATATAAACCTTTCCATAATAATAATTATATTAATAAAAATGATAAAAAAACTTTAAACTGTAATAAAAAAAAGTATAAAATTAAAGAAATATGTGTTGAAGATAACAATCAATCAAATAGGGTAATGTATAAACGTTATCAACCCAATGGAAATATTAATAAGTGGGTAAATCCACAAAAAGATTATTCTATTATTAATGATTGTACATATACTTATAATAATAGTACTAGTGGTTATATATGTGATAAACAAAATTATTCTATCACTTTAAAAAATATGCATTTACTTTTTACATTTTTAAAAACATATGCTTATGAAAATGAATTAAATATGGATGACTTTATTACTAAAGAAAATATTCAATTATATGAAAATTTTTTATCAAAAATAGATAAACAATTAGATTATAAAAGTTTAGAATTTTTATTTATGGCGTTTTTATCTAAAAATAAGGATAAAAAAAGGTATTCTACTGTGAATGAAATGATGTTAGATGAAAGAATGCTACCCCAAAACGAATCACCTAAAAAAGAACTACCACCAAACGAATTGGTTAAAAATGAATTGGTTAAAAATGAATTGGTTAAAAATGATTTGACTAAAAACGAATTGGCTAAAAATAATTCGAGTACACATTTAGAAATAATTGTAAAAAAAAAAGAAGAAATAGAAGCAGAAATAAAAAAAGGAATAATACAAACAAAGGTAATAGAAGAAAATAAAACAAATGAAGATACATCTATGATAAAAATAACAAAGGAAAATGTAATAAAAAAAGATATGAAACAAAATATAGTAGTGGAAGAAGAAAGTGTAAAGAGTGGAATAGAAGTTTTTGTAGGGGACAAAGAAAGATATAATTCTATTTTATATACAAAAAAAAAATAAAGATAATATAATAGTATATCCAGGAAACGACAAATTATGTAACCATTATATAAATCCAAGTTTATATAAATATATGAATAATAGTAATACTATCATATGTAATAATAATGATAATAATTGTAGTAATACCTGTAGTAATAACACATGTAGTAATAATACCTGTAATAATAATACCTGTAATAATAATACCTGTAATAATAATACCTGTAGTAATAATATTATTGATACTACTACTAGTAGTAGTAATAATAATAAATATGGAGAAGTAAAAGAAAAATGTTTCGAACAACATAATGAAATAATAGATCCATATTTAAATGATATATACATTTTCAACAGTTTTATGAATATGAATAATCATGATACCGATTATAATACCAGTTGTTATACTGACTATATTCCCGCCTATATTACCGACTATACTCATAATGATAATATTGGAGATAGTGATAATGATTCTATTTTTAATTTAAAAATAAAAAACATAGATTCAAGTATTATTAGTGAAAAAAAAAACAAACGATAATAATGATTATAACAACACAAACACTAATACTAATAATAATGATTTTATACCCGATTTTCAAGATAATTTCAATAAATATATGTTATATTATGATAACAATAACAATAATAATAATAAACATTTTTATAATAATAATAACAATTATTAAGAAAATATATTTGTTGTACCTAGGTATATTTTTATCGAATAAAATAGTAAAAAAAAAAAAAAAAAAAAAAAAAAATGGTTACGTGGTAATCATACATATATATATATATATATATATATATATATACTAAAAACGCATTCATAAAAAAGAAACCCATTTTTTTTTTTTTTTTTTTTTTTTTTGTTTATTAAAATATTATGTACAAGCATCACAAAAGTGATTTATTGTCATACATTTTTTTTTAAGCTATTTTTTTATTAATATACATAAATATATTGTAAAGAACATGTGTTATTTATGTAATTAAAAATAACAAATATTATACGAACTTATGTCAATATATATATATAAACATATATATTACATCTAAATGTATATATGTATATATTTGCTTATACTATGTGTCATATGTGCAAAAACGCCTCATTTTGTTTAATCCTTGTTATATTTATAAATTGAAATATCATAGATGTAAAAATGTTTATACAAATATATATATATATATATATATATATATATATATATATATGTTATTAATTTAATTTCATACGAATGTGTATATATTAATTTGTATAAAAAAATTAACATGTACACTTTTCTTTGATATATTCTTATAGATTTACTCTCTATTTTTATATTAATATATGTTTTACCTGAAGAATTATATATATATACTTACACATATAGGTACTTACATATGTATGTATCTATAACGTAATATTACCCTATTTTGTTAAACACATGATGTGTATGCATGTCACATCTGTTGATTTAATAAATTATATAAATGTATATATACATATATATGTATATATGTATATATACAATATTTCCATTTTGTCATTACCACATATCCATACCATACATTAAATAATATATATTTACATATATTTACATATATATATATATATATATATATATATATATATATTTGTGTATTTTATTTTAAAACTTAAATTTACAAATATAAAAATATATGTACTTATATACATGATTGTCGTACTTTGTGTTTATTTTTGAATATCATTTTAAAAATATATATATATATATATATATATATATATATATATGTATAATAAAATATATATGTATGTACATATGTATACGTATTGCATCCTGAAAATATATGTCATAACCTTACGCATTTTTAATAAAATACACTTAATGTGTTTATATTATTAATTTTTATAATTTTTATAATATTTATAATATTTATAATTTTTATAATATTTACAATTTTTATAATATTTACAATTTTTATAATATTTATAATTTTTATAATATTTACAATTTTTATAATATTTACAATTTTTATAATATTTATAATTTTTATAATATTTATGAAATGTTTTATGTTGTCACATTTAACACTTTTTTCCACCTTTCGATATATATATGTATATGTATATATATACATATTACTTGACTATTTCACTCGATACATGGGAACTCTTATTTTTGAGAAAAACTAACGCATTTTTACTTTTACGCATTTTATTATACTTTTTTTTTGAAAGAGAATTTTAACTTTTTTAATGTTTTAAAATGTTTATAAGGGATAAATATAAAAAAAAAAATTAAAATTATGTTATAGTTTTTATTCGATGGAAGTACAACGTAAGACGCAAAAAAAAAAAA
>NW_022329425.1:0-3884 GCF_002776525.5 Piliocolobus tephrosceles | reverse complement strand
TTTTTTTTTTTTGCGTCTTACGTTGTACTTCCATCGAATAAAAACTATAACATAATTTTAATTTTTTTTTTTATATTTATCCCTTATAAACATTTTAAAACATTAAAAAAGTTAAAATTCTCTTTCAAAAAAAAAGTATAATAAAATGCGTAAAAGTAAAAATGCGTTAGTTTTTCTCAAAAATAAGAGTTCCCATGTATCGAGTGAAATAGTCAAGTAATATGTATATATATACATATACATATATATATCGAAAGGTGGAAAAAAGTGTTAAATGTGACAACATAAAACATTTCATAAATATTATAAAAATTATAAATATTATAAAAATTGTAAATATTATAAAAATTGTAAATATTATAAAAATTATAAATATTATAAAAATTGTAAATATTATAAAAATTGTAAATATTATAAAAATTATAAATATTATAAATATTATAAAAATTATAAAAATTAATAATATAAACACATTAAGTGTATTTTATTAAAAATGCGTAAGGTTATGACATATATTTTCAGGATGCAATACGTATACATATGTACATACATATATATTTTATTATACATATATATATATATATATATATATATATATATATATTTTTAAAATGATATTCAAAAATAAACACAAAGTACGACAATCATGTATATAAGTACATATATTTTTATATTTGTAAATTTAAGTTTTAAAATAAAATACACAAATATATATATATATATATATATATATATATATATATGTAAATATATGTAAATATATATTATTTAATGTATGGTATGGATATGTGGTAATGACAAAATGGAAATATTGTATATATACATATATACATATATATGTATATATACATTTATATAATTTATTAAATCAACAGATGTGACATGCATACACATCATGTGTTTAACAAAATAGGGTAATATTACGTTATAGATACATACATATGTAAGTACCTATATGTGTAAGTATATATATATAATTCTTCAGGTAAAACATATATTAATATAAAAATAGAGAGTAAATCTATAAGAATATATCAAAGAAAAGTGTACATGTTAATTTTTTTATACAAATTAATATATACACATTCGTATGAAATTAAATTAATAACATATATATATATATATATATATATATATATATATATATATTTGTATAAACATTTTTACATCTATGATATTTCAATTTATAAATATAACAAGGATTAAACAAAATGAGGCGTTTTTGCACATATGACACATAGTATAAGCAAATATATACATATATACATTTAGATGTAATATATATGTTTATATATATATATTGACATAAGTTCGTATAATATTTGTTATTTTTAATTACATAAATAACACATGTTCTTTACAATATATTTATGTATATTAATAAAAAAATAGCTTAAAAAAAAATGTATGACAATAAATCACTTTTGTGATGCTTGTACATAATATTTTAATAAACAAAAAAAAAAAAAAAAAAAAAAAAAATGGGTTTCTTTTTTATGAATGCGTTTTTAGTATATATATATATATATATATATATATATATGTATGATTACCACGTAACCATTTTTTTTTTTTTTTTTTTTTTTTTTTACTATTTTATTCGATAAAAATATACCTAGGTACAACAAATATATTTTCTTAATAATTGTTATTATTATTATAAAAATGTTTATTATTATTATTGTTATTGTTATCATAATATAACATATATTTATTGAAATTATCTTGAAAATCGGGTATAAAATCATTATTATTAGTATTAGTGTTTGTGTTGTTATAATCATTATTATCGTTTGTTTTTTTTTTCACTAATAATACTTGAATCTATGTTTTTTATTTTTAAATTAAAAATAGAATCATTATCACTATCTCCAATATTATCATTATGAGTATAGTCGGTAATATAGGCGGGAATATAGTCAGTATAACAACTGGTATTATAATCGGTATCATGATTATTCATATTCATAAAACTGTTGAAAATGTATATATCATTTAAATATGGATCTATTATTTCATTATGTTGTTCGAAACATTTTTCTTTTACTTCTCCATATTTATTATTATTACTACTACTAGTAGTAGTATCAATAATATTATTACTACAGGTATTATTATTACAGGTATTATTATTACAGGTATTATTATTACAGGTATTATTACTACATGTGTTATTACTACAGGTATTACTACAATTATTATCATTATTATTACATATGATAGTATTACTATTATTCATATATTTATATAAACTTGGATTTATATAATGGTTACATAATTTGTCGTTTCCTGGATATACTATTATATTATCTTTATTTTTTTTTGTATATAAAATAGAATTATATCTTTCTTTGTCCCCTACAAAAACTTCTATTCCACTCTTTACACTTTCTTCTTCCACTACTATATTTTGTTTCATATCTTTTTTTATTACATTTTCCTTTGTTATTTTTATCATAGATGTATCTTCATTTGTTTTATTTTCTTCTATTACCTTTGTTTGTATTATTCCTTTTTTTATTTCTGCTTCTATTTCTTCTTTTTTTTTTACAATTATTTCTAAATGTGTACTCGAATTATTTTTAGCCAATTCGTTTTTAGTCAAATCATTTTTAACCAATTCATTTTTAACCAATTCATTTTTAACCAATTCGTTTGGTGGTAGTTCTTTTTTAGGTGATTCGTTTTGGGGTAGCATTCTTTCATCTAACATCATTTCATTCACAGTAGAATACCTTTTTTTATCCTTATTTTTAGATAAAAACGCCATAAATAAAAATTCTAAACTTTTATAATCTAATTGTTTATCTATTTTTGATAAAAAATTTTCATATAATTGAATATTTTCTTTAGTAATAAAGTCATCCATATTTAATTCATTTTCATAAGCATATGTTTTTAAAAATGTAAAAAGTAAATGCATATTTTTTAAAGTGATAGAATAATTTTGTTTATCACATATATAACCACTAGTACTATTATTATAAGTATATGTACAATCATTAATAATAGAATAATCTTTTTGTGGATTTACCCACTTATTAATATTTCCATTGGGTTGATAACGTTTATACATTACCCTATTTGATTGATTGTTATCTTCAACACATATTTCTTTAATTTTATACTTTTTTTTATTACAGTTTAAAGTTTTTTTATCATTTTTATTAATATAATTATTATTATGGAAAGGTTTATATTCATTTTCTACAGAGCAATTGAATAAGTTACTAGTGATTGTACTACTACTATTACTACTAATACTACCATCTAAAACATTAGCCATACTATTATTAGTACCATCACCGTGTGTGTTCATATCTATAACAGTATAACTGTTTTTATTATAACTGTTGTTGTTATTATTATTATTATTAATATAATTATTATTATTACTACAATCAGTACTACTATCAGTAAAGTTATTATTACTGGTACTATTACTATTAGATGTAGTAATAGTGCCATTGTTGTACCAAATACTATTTAAAAAATTTATATGTTTATTATCATTTTCATATAATTTTGTTTTATAATTAATAGTTTTATATGTCATATCACCAAAATTTGTAATATTATTAGTTTTATGTTTTTCACTACTTGTTTGTTCATTTGTTGGTACTAATGCTTTTACATTATTTACAAAATAATTATTACATGTTTGTACATAAGGCAAAGGGTGTGCCATTTTATTATTCGAATATAATACATTATTATTATTATTATTATTATTACCGTTATAAATATCTTTATTGTTATGACATGTGTTACTACTACTACTAGTACTCCTACTGATAGTACTACAAGTAACATTCTTATGACATGTATTACTATTGTTACTACTACTAATATTACTACTACTAATATTACTACTACTAATATTA
>NW_022329423.1:0-3850 GCF_002776525.5 Piliocolobus tephrosceles | reverse complement strand
TAATATTAGTAGTAGTAATATTAGTAGTAGTAATATTAGTAGTAGTAACAATAGTAATACATGTCATAAGAATGTTACTTGTAGTACTATCAGTAGGAGTACTAGTAGTAGTAGTAACACATGTCATAACAATAAAGATATTTATAACGGTAATAATAATAATAATAATAATAATGTATTATATTCGAATAATAAAATGGCACACCCTTTGCCTTATGTACAAACATGTAATAATTATTTTGTAAATAATGTAAAGCATTAGTACCAACAAATGAACAAACAAGTAGTGAAAAACATAAAACTAATAATATTACAAATTTTGGTGATATGACATATAAAACTATTAATTATAAAACAAAATTATATGAAAATGATAATAAACATATAAATTTTTTAAATAGTATTTGGTACAACAATGGCACTATTACTACATCTAATAGTAATAGTACCAGTAATAATAACTTTACTGATAGTAGTACTGATTGTAGTAATAATAATAATTATATTAATAATAATAATAATAACAACAACAGTTATAATAAAAACAGTTATACTGTTATAGATATGAACACACACGGTGATGGTACTAATAATAGTATGGCTAATGTTTTAGATGGTAGTATTAGTAGTAATAGTAGTAGTACAATCACTAGTAACTTATTCAATTGCTCTGTAGAAAATGAATATAAACCTTTCCATAATAATAATTATATTAATAAAAATGATAAAAAAACTTTAAACTGTAATAAAAAAAAGTATAAAATTAAAGAAATATGTGTTGAAGATAACAATCAATCAAATAGGGTAATGTATAAACGTTATCAACCCAATGGAAATATTAATAAGTGGGTAAATCCACAAAAAGATTATTCTATTATTAATGATTGTACATATACTTATAATAATAGTACTAGTGGTTATATATGTGATAAACAAAATTATTCTATCACTTTAAAAAATATGCATTTACTTTTTACATTTTTAAAAAACATATGCTTATGAAAATGAATTAAATATGGATGACTTTATTACTAAAGAAAATATTCAATTATATGAAAATTTTTTATCAAAAATAGATAAACAATTAGATTATAAAAGTTTAGAATTTTTATTTATGGCGTTTTTATCTAAAAATAAGGATAAAAAAAGGTATTCTACTGTGAATGAAATGATGTTAGATGAAAGAATGCTACCCCAAAACGAATCACCTAAAAAAAGAACTACCACCAAACGAATTGGTTAAAAATGAATTGGTTAAAAATGAATTGGTTAAAAATGATTTGACTAAAAACGAATTGGCTAAAAATAATTCGAGTACACATTTAGAAATAATTGTAAAAAAAAAAGAAGAAATAGAAGCAGAAATAAAAAAAGGAATAATACAAACAAAGGTAATAGAAGAAAATAAAACAAATGAAGATACATCTATGATAAAAAATAACAAAGGAAAATGTAATAAAAAAAGATATGAAACAAAATATAGTAGTGGAAGAAGAAAGTGTAAAGAGTGGAATAGAAGTTTTTGTAGGGGACAAAGAAAGATATAATTCTATTTTATATACAAAAAAAAAATAAAGATAATATAATAGTATATCCAGGAAACGACAAATTATGTAACCATTATATAAATCCAAGTTTATATAAATATATGAATAATAGTAATACTATCATATGTAATAATAATGATAATAATTGTAGTAATACCTGTAGTAATAACACATGTAGTAATAATACCTGTAATAATAATACCTGTAATAATAATACCTGTAATAATAATACCTGTAGTAATAATATTATTGATACTACTACTAGTAGTAGTAATAATAATAAATATGGAGAAGTAAAAGAAAAATGTTTCGAACAACATAATGAAATAATAGATCCATATTTAAATGATATATACATTTTCAACAGTTTTATGAATATGAATAATCATGATACCGATTATAATACCAGTTGTTATACTGACTATATTCCCGACTATATTACCGACTATACTCATAATGATAATATTGGAGATAGTGATAATGATTCTATTTTTAATTTAAAAATAAAAAACATAGATTCAAGTATTATTAGTGAAAAAAAAAACAAACGATAATAATGATTATAACAACACAAACACTAATACTAATAATAATGATTTTATACCCGATTTTCAAGATAATTTCAATAAATATATGTTATATTATGATAACAATAACAATAATAATAATAAACATTTTTATAATAATAATAACAATTATTAAGAAAATATATTTGTTGTACCTAGGTATATTTTTATCGAATAAAATAGTAAAAAAAAAAAAAAAAAAAAAAAAAAATGGTTACGTGGTAATCATACATATATATATATATATATATATATATATATACTAAAAACGCATTCATAAAAAAGAAACCCATTTTTTTTTTTTTTTTTTTTTTTTTTGTTTATTAAAATATTATGTACAAGCATCACAAAAGTGATTTATTGTCATACATTTTTTTTTAAGCTATTTTTTTATTAATATACATAAATATATTGTAAAGAACATGTGTTATTTATGTAATTAAAAATAACAAATATTATACGAACTTATGTCAATATATATATATAAACATATATATTACATCTAAATGTATATATGTATATATTTGCTTATACTATGTGTCATATGTGCAAAAACGCCTCATTTTGTTTAATCCTTGTTATATTTATAAATTGAAATATCATAGATGTAAAAATGTTTATACAAATATATATATATATATATATATATATATATATATATATATATATATGTTATTAATTTAATTTCATACGAATGTGTATATATTAATTTGTATAAAAAAATTAACATGTACACTTTTCTTTGATATATTCTTATAGATTTACTCTCTATTTTTATATTAATATATGTTTTACCTGAAGAATTATATATATATATACTTACACATATAGGTACTTACATATGTATGTATCTATAACGTAATATTACCCTATTTTGTTAAACACATGATGTGTATGCATGTCACATCTGTTGATTTAATAAATTATATAAATGTATATATACATATATATGTATATATGTATATATACAATATTTCCATTTTGTCATTACCACATATCCATACCATACATTAAATAATATATATTTACATATATTTACATATATATATATATATATATATATATATATATATATTTGTGTATTTTATTTTAAAACTTAAATTTACAAATATAAAAATATATGTACTTATATACATGATTGTCGTACTTTGTGTTTATTTTTGAATATCATTTTAAAAATATATATATATATATATATATATATATATATATATATATATATGTATAATAAAATATATATGTATGTACATATGTATACGTATTGCATCCTGAAAATATATGTCATAACCTTACGCATTTTTAATAAAATACACTTAATGTGTTTATATTATTAATTTTTATAATTTTTATAATATTTATAATATTTATAATTTTTATAATATTTACAATTTTTATAATATTTACAATTTTTATAATATTTATAATTTTTATAATATTTATGAAATGTTTTATGTTGTCACATTTAACACTTTTTTCCACCTTTCGATATATATATGTATATGTATATATATACATATTACTTGACTATTTCACTCGATACATGGGAACTCTTATTTTTGAGAAAAACTAACGCATTTTTACTTTTACGCATTTTATTATACTTTTTTTTTGAAAGAGAATTTTAACTTTTTTAATGTTTTAAAATGTTTATAAGGGATAAATATAAAAAAAAAAAATTAAAATTATGTTATAGTTTTTATTCGATGGAAGTACAACGTAAGACGCAAAAAAAAAAAA
>NW_022329422.1:0-3849 GCF_002776525.5 Piliocolobus tephrosceles | reverse complement strand
TTTTTTTTTTTTGCGTCTTACGTTGTACTTCCATCGAATAAAAACTATAACATAATTTTAATTTTTTTTTTTTATATTTATCCCTTATAAACATTTTAAAACATTAAAAAAGTTAAAATTCTCTTTCAAAAAAAAAGTATAATAAAATGCGTAAAAGTAAAAATGCGTTAGTTTTTCTCAAAAATAAGAGTTCCCATGTATCGAGTGAAATAGTCAAGTAATATGTATATATATACATATACATATATATATCGAAAGGTGGAAAAAAGTGTTAAATGTGACAACATAAAACATTTCATAAATATTATAAAAATTATAAATATTATAAAAATTGTAAATATTATAAAAATTGTAAATATTATAAAAATTATAAATATTATAAATATTATAAAAATTATAAAAATTAATAATATAAACACATTAAGTGTATTTTATTAAAAATGCGTAAGGTTATGACATATATTTTCAGGATGCAATACGTATACATATGTACATACATATATATTTTATTATACATATATATATATATATATATATATATATATATATATATATATATTTTTAAAATGATATTCAAAAATAAACACAAAGTACGACAATCATGTATATAAGTACATATATTTTTATATTTGTAAATTTAAGTTTTAAAATAAAATACACAAATATATATATATATATATATATATATATATATATATGTAAATATATGTAAATATATATTATTTAATGTATGGTATGGATATGTGGTAATGACAAAATGGAAATATTGTATATATACATATATACATATATATGTATATATACATTTATATAATTTATTAAATCAACAGATGTGACATGCATACACATCATGTGTTTAACAAAATAGGGTAATATTACGTTATAGATACATACATATGTAAGTACCTATATGTGTAAGTATATATATATATAATTCTTCAGGTAAAACATATATTAATATAAAAATAGAGAGTAAATCTATAAGAATATATCAAAGAAAAGTGTACATGTTAATTTTTTTATACAAATTAATATATACACATTCGTATGAAATTAAATTAATAACATATATATATATATATATATATATATATATATATATATATATATATTTGTATAAACATTTTTACATCTATGATATTTCAATTTATAAATATAACAAGGATTAAACAAAATGAGGCGTTTTTGCACATATGACACATAGTATAAGCAAATATATACATATATACATTTAGATGTAATATATATGTTTATATATATATATTGACATAAGTTCGTATAATATTTGTTATTTTTAATTACATAAATAACACATGTTCTTTACAATATATTTATGTATATTAATAAAAAAATAGCTTAAAAAAAAATGTATGACAATAAATCACTTTTGTGATGCTTGTACATAATATTTTAATAAACAAAAAAAAAAAAAAAAAAAAAAAAAATGGGTTTCTTTTTTATGAATGCGTTTTTAGTATATATATATATATATATATATATATATATGTATGATTACCACGTAACCATTTTTTTTTTTTTTTTTTTTTTTTTTTACTATTTTATTCGATAAAAATATACCTAGGTACAACAAATATATTTTCTTAATAATTGTTATTATTATTATAAAAATGTTTATTATTATTATTGTTATTGTTATCATAATATAACATATATTTATTGAAATTATCTTGAAAATCGGGTATAAAATCATTATTATTAGTATTAGTGTTTGTGTTGTTATAATCATTATTATCGTTTGTTTTTTTTTTCACTAATAATACTTGAATCTATGTTTTTTATTTTTAAATTAAAAATAGAATCATTATCACTATCTCCAATATTATCATTATGAGTATAGTCGGTAATATAGTCGGGAATATAGTCAGTATAACAACTGGTATTATAATCGGTATCATGATTATTCATATTCATAAAACTGTTGAAAATGTATATATCATTTAAATATGGATCTATTATTTCATTATGTTGTTCGAAACATTTTTCTTTTACTTCTCCATATTTATTATTATTACTACTACTAGTAGTAGTATCAATAATATTATTACTACAGGTATTATTATTACAGGTATTATTATTACAGGTATTATTATTACAGGTATTATTACTACATGTGTTATTACTACAGGTATTACTACAATTATTATCATTATTATTACATATGATAGTATTACTATTATTCATATATTTATATAAACTTGGATTTATATAATGGTTACATAATTTGTCGTTTCCTGGATATACTATTATATTATCTTTATTTTTTTTTGTATATAAAATAGAATTATATCTTTCTTTGTCCCCTACAAAAACTTCTATTCCACTCTTTACACTTTCTTCTTCCACTACTATATTTTGTTTCATATCTTTTTTTATTACATTTTCCTTTGTTATTTTTTATCATAGATGTATCTTCATTTGTTTTATTTTCTTCTATTACCTTTGTTTGTATTATTCCTTTTTTTATTTCTGCTTCTATTTCTTCTTTTTTTTTTACAATTATTTCTAAATGTGTACTCGAATTATTTTTAGCCAATTCGTTTTTAGTCAAATCATTTTTAACCAATTCATTTTTAACCAATTCATTTTTAACCAATTCGTTTGGTGGTAGTTCTTTTTTTAGGTGATTCGTTTTGGGGTAGCATTCTTTCATCTAACATCATTTCATTCACAGTAGAATACCTTTTTTTATCCTTATTTTTAGATAAAAACGCCATAAATAAAAATTCTAAACTTTTATAATCTAATTGTTTATCTATTTTTGATAAAAAATTTTCATATAATTGAATATTTTCTTTAGTAATAAAGTCATCCA
Source organism: Piliocolobus tephrosceles (assembly GCF_002776525.5). Classification (NCBI taxonomy): domain Eukaryota; kingdom Metazoa; phylum Chordata; class Mammalia; order Primates; family Cercopithecidae; genus Piliocolobus; species Piliocolobus tephrosceles. Next base: position 1,016 of record NW_022329422.1, on the reverse strand, counting down.
TATTTAATTCATTTTCATAAGCATATGTTTTTTAAAAATGTAAAAAGTAAATGCATATTTTTTAAAGTGATAGAATAATTTTGTTTATCACATATATAACCACTAGTACTATTATTATAAGTATATGTACAATCATTAATAATAGAATAATCTTTTTGTGGATTTACCCACTTATTAATATTTCCATTGGGTTGATAACGTTTATACATTACCCTATTTGATTGATTGTTATCTTCAACACATATTTCTTTAATTTTATACTTTTTTTTATTACAGTTTAAAGTTTTTTTATCATTTTTATTAATATAATTATTATTATGGAAAGGTTTATATTCATTTTCTACAGAGCAATTGAATAAGTTACTAGTGATTGTACTACTACTATTACTACTAATACTACCATCTAAAACATTAGCCATACTATTATTAGTACCATCACCGTGTGTGTTCATATCTATAACAGTATAACTGTTTTTATTATAACTGTTGTTGTTATTATTATTATTATTAATATAATTATTATTATTACTACAATCAGTACTACTATCAGTAAAGTTATTATTACTGGTACTATTACTATTAGATGTAGTAATAGTGCCATTGTTGTACCAAATACTATTTAAAAAATTTATATGTTTATTATCATTTTCATATAATTTTGTTTTATAATTAATAGTTTTATATGTCATATCACCAAAATTTGTAATATTATTAGTTTTATGTTTTTCACTACTTGTTTGTTCATTTGTTGGTACTAATGCTTTACATTATTTACAAAATAATTATTACATGTTTGTACATAAGGCAAAGGGTGTGCCATTTTATTATTCGAATATAATACATTATTATTATTATTATTATTATTACCGTTATAAATATCTTTATTGTTATGACATGTGTTACTACTACTACTAGTACTCCTACTGATAGTACTACAAGTAACATTCTTATGACATGTATTACTATTGTTACTACTACTAATATTACTACTACTAATATTACTACTACTAATATTA
>NW_022329421.1:0-2410 GCF_002776525.5 Piliocolobus tephrosceles | reverse complement strand
TGAAGCCAGGCAGAGATCCACTTCCATTTCCATTGTGTCCATTGTGTTCCTCGGCCAAAATCCTGCGCAGGTCCGAGGTCCATTTGGAGCCACCAAGTGGCTTGGAAGCCACCACGTGGCTTCGGAGAGCCTTGCAGGACGGAGACGTCCGCCTGAAAGTAATCTCCATCTTGGCTTCAAGAGCCTCCAGTCTGTCTCTGCTGGTTCCAAAGGACGCTTTGAAGCCAGGCAGAGATCCACTTCCATTTCCATTGTGTCCATTGTGTGTCGGTAAAGAGGAAACAAACGGGAAACCCCCCAGTCCAAATTTCCAAAGAGCACCCCCTTAGGGTGCCTCCTAGCCAATTTAAAAACCTTACAGCTTGAACAAGACCTTAGGAGGAAGCGGTTAATTTTCCTTTCCACTGTGGCGTGATCGACCTCAGCAATTTCTGCCAGGGCTAGGCAAGTGGTCTGAAATTTACATACAAGGCTTTTGGGCCTTAGGCTCTCGTCCCTATACTCCCTCTCTCCCCGCTCTCCCCACCCCCTCCCTTCCTGCCCAGACTCCTCCTCCTCCCTCCATCCGGACTCCTCCTTCCTCTTCCTTACCTACTAGTAATCCACTCGGTCCTGTGCCTCCTTCGGGGCCCCCAACTGGCTGTCTTGAGTCTCCTGTCTCTGCTCACACCCGCTCTAAGTGCCCTGCTGATGTCCCCACTCCTGCCCCGCACCCCCCTACAGTGTTAGCGCCTTTGCGAGAGGTGGCTGGGGCGGAGGGGGTAGTCAGAGTACATGTCCCTTTTTCATTGGCCGATCTTTCCAAAATTGAGAAGCGTTTAGGTGATTTCTCAGCTAATCCCACCATCTACATAAAGGAATTTAGATACCTTTGTCAGGCCTATGACTTAACTTGGCATGACCTCCAGGTTATCCTAACCTCCACCCTAAACCCGGAGGAGCAAGAGCGCATCCTAGCGGCCTCCAGGCAGCATGCCAACCAACTACATTTAACTGACGCCGCCATCCCACTAGGGGAGCAAGCAGTCCCCTCGGCAGACCCAGACTGGAACTACCACGCAAACCAGCCTGGGCGCCGTAGGCGAGATCTAATGGTCCAGTGTTTGTTGGCTGGTATGCAAGCAGCCTCAAACAAAACTGTAAATTTTAACAAATTAAAAGAAATTATTCAAAATCCAGAAGAAAATCCAGCCGCATTCTTAAATAGGCTGACTGAGGTTCTGACCCAGTATACCCGGTTAGATCCGGCCTCCCCCACAGGGGCCACCATTTTGGCGTCTTATTTCATTTCTCAATCAGCTCCTGACATTCATAAAAAACTTCAAAAGGTAGAGGATGGTCCTCAGGCACCAATACAAGACCTGGTTAAATTAGCCTTTAAGGTCTATAGCTCCAGAGAGGAGACGGCAGGCTCACCTTGAACAGAAGGTTCAGCTCCTAGCAGCGGCTTTACAGCCCAGTCATAACCCCAGACCAGAGAGCACACACCCCGCAGACTCCAAGGCTACAAAAGGAGCCTGCCTGCTATAAGTGCGGCAAGGCAGGACACTATGCCAACAGGTGTCCGGGTCCCCGAATCCCAACGCAGCCTTGCTATAAGTGCAAGGCATCGGGACATTAGGCCAGTGAATGTCCTAACCCTCGTCCACCAGCAACCCCCTGCCCTGCTTGCCAGCAGGGAGGAAACTGGAAGTCTGATTGCCCCACCCTGAGAACAGGTGCCGCGCCTCCACGTGACCCCCTTTCCCAGGATCCTGGGAGCTCCTTCCAGCTCCTACATCTGGACGATGACAACTGAAGGTGCCGAGACTCGGGGACCCCCATCACCTTCGCCAAGCCGCGGGTAACTCTCCTGGTAGCGGGTAAGACAATTACTTTTTTAATCAACAGCGAGGCTACCTATTCTGTTTTGCCGTCCTTCTCTGGACCTAGCCTTCCATCCAATATCTCTGTAGTAGGAGTAAGTGGAAAGCCATCCACTCCACGAAAAACTCCAATCCTTAATTGCTGCCTGGCCAACAAGTACTTTGCGCACTCATTCCTCATTCCCAACTAAAAAGGGCCCCTACCGAAAGCAATCAGTGGAAATCAGTTTGGCTTTCCCCCACTCGCCTCAAACTTACTAAATTTTCTTAACTATCTCATACTCCCCAACCTTGCCGGGACCTTCCTTCTGGGTTTTGCCCATATTCCAACAAATGCTTCCATTCCTCATTCCTATACTAATACTGTGCCTTATTTTATTTTTCATCCGTGCGTCCAAATACCAACCATGGGCCCCGACCTTGACAACACCCCTTAACAGCAGGAAGTAGCCAGACAGACCACGGCGCCCCTTTATCACTATTATCAATAAAAGGTTGGACTGTTTGGACGAACCGAGGCAAGATGGTGCACTTCCGGGTTCTTC
>NW_022329420.1:90671-125068 GCF_002776525.5 Piliocolobus tephrosceles | reverse complement strand
AATAGAATTGTTAGGCAGGAATCTAGACCTAACATGGCGGCGTTACCTGGCATAGCAGGCCTTTTGTTAAAGACTCCCTTCACCCTTGTACACACCCACAGACTTACATGCATCAGAGTTCCCGCTGGGCAACCACACCCCCCCATGACCTGCAGCTCACCTGCATTCCACAAGTTCGTAAACAGCAGTTTCGGTTAACAGTTTCCAAAGACCCCTTCCTCATGACCCTTACTCAACTCCTGCCATAGTAGTTTCACCACCCCCCAGGCCCTGTTTGCACAACCAGCTTCCCTACCTCTCGGGCTATAAAAATCTCCTACCCTCCTCCCTCAGCGCGACTTCCTCAGCCCGCACCTTTGGACTGAGGAACCTCGCCCAAGAGTCCTAATAAAGGCTATTCTCACTGCCATTTGCTTTGTGTCTTCATTCCCGGTTTGGCTCCAGCCTCAGTTTACCTTTACATTTGGTGTCAAAACCCAGGAGGACACACCCTCCCCAGACCCCTGCCAGGTCAGACGGGCTCTCCTCTCCCTGAGCTGAGATTCCCTCCTGAAGCCTGGAGCCATCTCACCAAACTTGATTCAATTCGATCACTGCTGGTAAGTTTCCCCCCGTCCTGAAGGCTTCCTCCGGGAGTCCCTGTTCAAAACACGTGAACACGTCAGGGGCTCTCTCCGGTCAGCTTTGACCTTGGCACTGGGGACTAGGAGACGTCCAACCTCCCTGGAAGCCACCGTACCCCGCATTCCGTGTGGCAGTGAGAGGATGCTCCCATTGCCTCCGGACTGCCCGCCTTGAGACCATGGGAACTGCCCAGTCCAAACCAAACCGAAAATCTCCTCTGGGGTGCCTCTTGGGGAATCTCCAGACTTTAAGTCTCAACCAAGACATAAAATGAAAGCGGCTCATTTTCTTCTGCACAATAGCATGGCTGCAATATAAATTGGATAATCAGTCTCAGTGGCCTGCAGTAGGCACTCTAGACTTTAACATTCTCACTGATCTGACCAACTTCTGCAGGAGACTAGGCAAAAGGTCCAAGATACCCTATGTTCAAGCCTTTTGGGACTTGTGTTCGTGCCCAGATCTCTGTGCGTAATGCTCGTTAGCTCAGGTTCTGCTCACAAAGTCTCTTCCCTCGAGCAAGGAGAGGGATGATTCCTCCTCTTTTTCTGAGCCTCCTGATACCCTATCCCCGCCACCCCTCTGGTCTCCCACCCAAACTCCTCCTTACACTGACCCACCCTTATCCCCGTCCTCGTCAATGCCTCCCCATCCTTCACCCCCTCCTGTGCCCTTACCAAACCTGACAGATTCTGTCTCCCCTCCCTCCACCTCCTCCCCTTCCTCATCTATCTCAGCCCATACTCGGTCCAGGACCAACCTCCTGTGTCCCTTACGAGAGGTGGTGATTGCCGAAGGAGTAGTCGGGGTCCATGTGCCATTTTCATTGGCAGACTTGTCTAAGGTGGAGGAGTGCACAGGTTCCTTTTCGGCCAATCCTACTTGTTATATCAAAGAGTTCAGGTATCTATGCCAGGCATATGATGTCACCTGGCATGACCTCCATGTTGTTAGGACCTCAACCGTGTCTCCTGAGGAGCAGGAACACATCCTAGTGGCAGCCAGGCAGCATGCTAACCAGGTTCATTTAACTGACCTATAATCTCACCTTTATTCTAGTTGCCCTCTACTTTTTTCTAGACATTTTATCTAGTAGAGCCAGGTAAAATAGAGACAAGAATATTTAAATAAAACTTAACTAGAGCTAAGTTGGAATCCCATAACTACTAGTAGGCTGGGATGCAACTCAGAAGGTACACAAGCCAGGCTGGTCTAGAATTGTAGTTATGGGAAAGAAAGACACATTTCACCCAGGAATTATTAGCATGAAATCTCAAATTTGTGAAATAGATTCCTAGATCCCCCAACCATTTCATCCTTATCTTGGAGGCAATCAGGAAGAGATAATCCCCTTTTAGAGAAAACCATACCTAATCAACAAATTATCTAACCAACGTGTGAAAAAGGATGTAACATCATAGAGTTGGCCCGTTTTAGTAGATGTGGTGATAAATGCCACGAAGTCAGAGTTCAAGTGGTCTCAAAAGCCTGAAAGGTGGCACAGATTATCTTCAAGGGATACATAGTATGGCTGGAGTCAGCTGACTATTATGCTGAAGATGTCAACAGTGGTGACTGATATCTCAAGAAGTGGGCCAAAAGTCCGCTTCTGGTTATTCTGCTAGGTATGGTTTAGGAATTGTTCAACCATGAGACAAATAGATCAACTTTCACCAGCAACCCCAAGTCTGGCATGCAGTATTAGACTCTGCATTAGGCACAGATTTAGGCTCAATCTGCAGCTTGATTGTGATTAGTCTTTAGAAAACAAACCCTTACCATGGACTTCTAGATGAGTGACCCAGTTAGATCAGCATCTGAGACTGTTTCCAGTTTGCAGCCCAAAAGAAAATCAGTCTATAGTTTCCATTGTAGAAAACCAAACAGATAGAATATGGGCAATTACCCCAAACCCTGAGTTCTGCCCATTGAGAAGAGCAACCACTCATTTCAGGTTCTGTATGGCTGGCACAGGTTAAACAGCCACAGAAGCCCAGTGGATGTCATGAGGTGTCAGCTTCCCTGACTCATCTGTGAACTAGGACCAGTCATATAGGAAATACTCAGTAAGTTGGGGGCCCCACAGAGACAGCAGCTTTGCTTCCAAGAATAGAAGGAGGCACAAAGTTTCTACCAGCTGGGGATGCCCTAGCCCTCTATGGGTCAAACTTAGTTTGGCAGGAGCTCTGTAGCAAGCTCTTAGCTGACTTTCAAATCAGTGGAAACAGTAGTAGTGTCAAGATGGCTCTGAGTCCAAAAGCCCAAAGACAACCTCTAGGTAGAGGCTAATCCTTTACTGGAGGCTCTAAATATCAAAATCAAGATTTTCTTGACCTCAGGATGAATTGATCAATGCAAATCTCCCCAAATATTTTCACTAAACCTTAATTGAAAAGTAAGACTCTAGATTTTTCAACCCTCACAAAAAATAAATCTGATTTTTTCATCTGGGATCTATGTATGTGTGTAGGACCATGCCTTTACCAATCAGCATGAAGTTACAACTGTCCTTGTGCCTCTACTTTCTACTTGTGCAGAGTTTAAAATACAGAGGGGAGATCTTAGGGTTTTCTGGGTCTTTTGCTAAGCATGTGCCTGTCTCAGCATCCCCAGTTCCCCATTGCCTTCTTGATCCCCAGGACTATTATCACAGTCCTAATTCCCAACAGCTTTTCCTCTTAGAGCTTTTCGGCATGGTTATTTTTAAACCTAACTGATGTCCTTTTTTCCTGGTAGACAGGGTAGTTCATTTCCATTTTAATGCTTTTACAAACATTAAGCTATTGATTTAAGATTTCTCTGCATTTTAAATTAAGTAATTCTGCTGTTAGCTTTCCACAGGACTTGAGGGTTATAAAAAAAAAAAAGGAGGAAAATAATTATTTTATACAAATAGTATGAAAAAGAGACTGGGGATGAGTATATTAATAGCAGACAAAATAGACTTTAAAATGTTACAAGGGGCAATAAGACATTATATAGTCATAAAATGTCCATTTGGCAAGATAGAAATATTTTAAACACATACCTAATAATAAAACATTAAGATATAGAAAGCATAAGTTGACAAAATTAAAGGGACAAATAGGCAGCTCTAAATAGTTGAAGATGTTAATACTTCACTCTGAGTAATTAATAGAATAATGAGATGAATGATAAATTAAGAAATAGAGGACTTGACTAACACAATGAACCAAATTGATTTAGCAGATATATACAATATACTCCATCCAACAAAAAAGAGTACACACTCTTCTCAAACGCACATGGGGAATTCTCCAGGATGGGCTGTATAGTAGATCTCAAATTAAATCAATAACAGAAGAAACTCTAGAAAATTTACAAACTTGTATAAATTAAAGAACATACTCTTAAACAACCAATAAGTAAAAGAAGAAATCACAGAGGAAGTAGGAAAATACAGAGGAAGAAAAATGAAAACAAAACATATTAAAAGTTATGGGAAACAGCAAAAACAGTGCTAAGATGAAAAGTTTGCAGCTAAAAGACATTTAAAAAGTACAAAGATCTTAAATCAATAATAACTTTATCAACTAGTAAATTAGAAAAATAATACCAAATTAGATGCAAAGCAAAGAGAAAGAAGAAAATAATAAAGATTTTAGCAGAGATAAATGAAATACAGGTTATACAAACAACAGAATTCCAAAAAACCAAAAGTTGATTCTCAGTTCTTCAAAAAAATTAACAATTGGCAAACCTTCAGCTACACTAAAGAAAAACACAAAAACCCAGCATATTCACATACTAAAATGAGAAATGAAAATGGGACATGACTACTAATTCTAAAGAAATAGAATGTTTTAAAAAGTGTACTATGAACTATGATAGGATGATAAATTGGAAAACCTAGATAAAGTGGGCAGATTCCTGGGTATACAAGACTTGATTACAAAGAAATACAAAATCTGAATAGATACAAAACTACTAAGGAAATGGAATCAGTAATTAAAAACCTCTTGATGAAGAAAAGCCCTTGTTTTGTTGACTTCACTAGTGATTTAGATTAAGCATTTATAGAACAAAAACCCTTTTCAAACTCTACCAAAAAACTGAAGAGAGCAGTTCCAAGCTTATTCCATGATACCAGAATTACCTCATACCAAAGCCAGACAAAGAGACTACAAAAACCCACAGAGATGCAAAACTACTCAGCAAAATCCTAGCTAACTACATTCAGCAGCATACTAGCAAGATTACACCTGATGACCAAGGGAAATTTATTGTTGGAATGCAAGAAAGTTTTAGCATATGACTGGTTTCTGTGCAGTGGTGTTTACAACTAATTGATCACAACCAGTACAGATTTCTTTATTCCTTTTCCACTCCCACAGGTTCGCTTAGCTAGACTTTCTTAACAAAAGTTTTAGCATATGAAAATTAATCAATGCATGTATCATGTTAACAAAAATTTTTTAAAAATTATCTCACAGAAAATGTATTTTACAAAATTCAAAATATTTTATAATAAAAAAATTAGGAATAAAAGGAAACCACCTTCGTAAAATTCACATATAAAAACCCACAGCAAACAACATATTCTAGAGGAAAAGACCAAAAGTCTTTCCTATCAGCTCAGAAGACAGACAGAATGTCTGCTCTTGCCACTTTTATTCAATGCAGTATTAGAAGTTCCAGTCAGAGAAATTAAAAAAGAGAATGAAATAAACTGCATCAAAGTATGTACAGAAAATATATTCGTATATGTAGAAAATCTTAAAGATTCCACACAAAAATTATTACAACTAATAAATTCAGCAGAGTGGTAGCATACAAAATCAACATAGAAAAATAAACTGTATTTTATGTAGTAATATAAATAATCTGAGGAAAAAACTGTGAAAAAAAATCCAATTTACAATAGTATCAAAAGAATAAAGTACTTAGGAAGTAACCAAGAAGCAAAATTCTGATTATTTTTGTGTAGATATAAAAAAATCAATTTTTAAATTTACAGGGAATCTCAAGAAACCCTAAATTGCAAAAATAATTTTGAAAAAAAAAATACTAAAGTTAGAGAAGTCACACTTAATGATTTCAAAACTTACTACAGAATTCCAAAATAGCATGCTACAAATAGGCTAATGGAGTAATATAGAAAGCCAATATAAATAAATCCTCATAAATACGGTCAAATGATTTTTTTGGGAAAAGAACTGTCTTTACAACAATTAGTGCTAAGGAAACTGGGTACCCACATGTAAAGGAATGAAGCTGGACCCTTATACCATAAGAAAAAATTAACTAACTGGATCAAATACCTAAATGTATAAAATTTAGGTATTTAGCTAAAACTACAAAATTCTTAACATAAAATATAGGCAAAACATGTCATAACACTGAATTTGGCAGTGATTTTTTTTAACAGGACACTCAAAACACAAGAAACAGAAGAAAAATAAATAAATAGGACTCTATCCAGAATATATAAAGAACAATTCAGCAATAATAGAACAAACTACTTGTTTAAAATATGGGCAAAAAACTTAAACATTTCTCTAAAAATTATGTGAAGTAGCTAATAAGCCCATGAAAAGATGCTCAACAAAACTAATCGTTAGTAAAATGCAAATCTAACCCCAAATGACATGTCAATACCCATCAACATAGCTACTACCAAAAGAAAAAAAAAAAAAACAGAAAATCACAAGTGTGGGGTGGACGTGGAGCAATTCGAACTTTTGTACACTGTTGATGGAAATGTAAAATGCTGCAGCTGCTATAAAATAACAGCATAGTAACTAAAAAATTTACACATAAAATCATATGATCCAGCATTTTCACATCTGGATATGTAGCAAAAGATGTGAAAGCAAAGACAAACTAATACACGTACACCTAGGTTCATAGCAGCATTACTCACATCACCCAAAAGGAGTTTGAATTACCCAACTGCTGTTTAAATTAATGAATAAATTAATGAATCAATGAATAAATAGATAAAATGTGGTTTATACATACAGTGGAATATTATTGAGTTATGGAAAGTAAGGAAATTCTGACACATGGTACGTCATGCATAAACCTTAAGGACATTGTGCAAAGTGACATGAGCCAGTCATAAAAGGACAAATACTGTATCATTCCATTTATGAGATACAGAGGTGGACCTGGAGGGTAGGTCTGGGCTGAGTATTGAGGAGGGTGTTACCCTATGAAGATACCTTACCTTTGCCCAAATTGGGTGTGTTGTCCTCACCCGAATGGCCCTATCCTTCTCAGGTTCCTCTTTCGGCTGCACCCAGGGTTCTTTCCAGAACATTGCGTCTTCTGCAGCCCGGAGTGCTGCCTTCTTTCCTAAACCACTGCGGAAACTGTCCTGATGTCTCAGACACTGTCCATTGTGCCGCAGCCCTCTCTTTTCTCTAGCCAGAGTGCGTGCTCAGCCGCTTTTCGGAGAAATCGTCCACCTGGCCTGCTTATGAACAGCTTCAGAGCTCTACAGGGAGTGATAAGGGCTGTGACTTCCTGGAAATGTCACTCTCAATGGCGCCTTTTTCACGAATGTGAAAGTCGAGGCATCAGGAAGGTTAATTATTGGGTTGCACGAAATCTGCTAAGAGCAAAGGAGAAAACCCCATTTCTGAGGTGTGAGTCTTGTGAGCCATTTTCATCAACCCATTTAATTGGACAAGCTCCAAAATGCAACCTGAAGCTGCTGACTATTTAGGCATTTTACACTTGAAATCATCGGTCTTATCTCAAGTCAGGCCTGACTTGCCACTGTCTCAGAGACACAAATGGGACCTGATCCCTCAGGAACAGATAGTGTTCCAGCTTTGTGGGAGTGACTTTTAAGATGTGGAGCACTTGGAGTCGTTTGAAACCCTCTGTCTTTAGTAGGGACTTTTACTTTTAGAAACTTTTACTTAGGGACTTTTACTTAGACTTTACTTAGGGACTTTTACTTTTAGACTTTTAGGGACTTTTACTTTTACTTAGACTTTACTTAGGGACTTTTACTTTTAGAAACTTTTACTTTTAGGGACTTTTACTTAGAGAAACCCAGAAGGAGGGTTTCTCCAGCAACAATTAATGCTGTCTCACTCTTATGAGCAGGCTGCCCTGGAATCTCTTTCTAAGACTGTACTATCTATTCTGCACTTAATTTTCAAAATATTCTTTTTGTGTGTGTGCAATAAATTACTCTATGCTGTACTTCTTTTGCTGTGTGTTTCTTGTTTAAATTCTTTTAAACTAAGAAGATACTAACCAAGGTATTACATCAGCCATCAATGTTTCTGGTGCCATGGCCTAGAGAGAGGATTGTCTGCTTCATTAATTTTTTTTTTTTTTTTTTTTGAGACGGAGTCTCGCTCTGTCGCCCGGGCTGGAGTGCAGTGGCCGGATCTCAGCTCACTGCAAGCTCTGCCTCCCGGGTTTATGCCATTCTCTTGCCTTAGCCCCCCGAGTAGCTGGGACTACAGGCGCCCGCCACCTCGCCCAGCTAGATTTTTTTGTATTTTTTTTAGTAGAGACGGGGTTTCACCGTGTTAGCCAGGATGGTCTCGATGCCCATGAATGAGATTCTGAATCTCATGCCCAACATACAAATTCTCATATCTGGAATCTGGACATGTGTGAAATTGTTCATCTCATCTCTTTAGCTTTCTGCAGGTTGGATTGTGGCATACATCTCTGCCCAGCTCCTGAGTGTTTTAGCTCTGTTTCCTGTGCCCAGCTCATGAATGGGATTCTGATATATCACTGAACCCAGAACCTAGGTGATGTGACAGAGGCAGTCAAAAGTTGGGAAAACTGGCTCTCATAAGTGAATATTGTCCACAAGTGGATTTGTGATTCCCTGACCAAGATCCAAAACTCTTGTGAAGCTGTGACTGCACTAAGATAACTAGGTACGTGACTCTGTTGCTTTGTCCCTGTCCTCAGAGAAGACTGTGACATATCCCTGACACAGACCCAGATGATGAGACTTTCCTGCTTGCTGACTACCCAAATGTGAGATTGCGACATATATTTTGGCCTAGCACATAGGTGTGAAAATGACTTTCGTACCTTAAATGAACCAATAGGAGAGATACTTTCTCTCATAGCCAGGTTTAAAAAAAACTGCAAAATTATGGGTCTTCTCTTATTATGAAGGTCAGAGAAAATAAGCACTCTTGCATATCATGTAAAGCACTCAGATGGTACAGTGTCATCACAGGCCTCAGAACACAGGTGAGATTGTGTTATTTGTATGCACACCCATCAATCATCAGGATTGTCATCCTTACAGAGGAACAGAGTTGATTGGGGAGGTCCTAAATCTCATACCTGAGCCCAGTCCACAGTTGGAATTGTAACTATCATATGTCAACATCCAGTCACAGTTGGGATAGTGGCTTATTTCTGAACGCAGTTTATAGCCAAGTAAAGATCCTCTTATCTGGATCCACCCAGCTGGAGAAATGTTGACTCTCACACCTGAGCTTATGGCCACAGGTATGGTCATAGGTTCATGTCAGCATGAAGACCTCAGAGTGGATTATGTCTCACTTATAGTGTACAAGGCCCTCAGGAGGTACATAGTATCCTAACAGGGCCCAGCAGACAGGTGAGATTGCAACACTCATGCACACTCTGGTGACAATAAAGGTTATTATCCTCAAAAATGAACACAACTGGCTGAGCGCAGTGGCTCACGCCTGTAATCCCAGCACTTTGGGAGGCCAAGGTGGGTGGATCACGAGGTCAGGAGTTCGAGACCATCCTGGCACACATGGTGAAACCCCGTCTCTCTACTATTTGTTATTATTATTTCGAGACACTCTTGCTCTGTCTTCCAGGCTGGAGTGTGGTGGCACAATCTAGGCTCACTGCAATCTCTGCCTCCCAGGTTCATGCAATTCTCCTGTCTCAGCCTCCCGAGTAGCTGGGACTACAGGCGCATGACACCACACCAAGCTAATTTTTGTATTTTTAGTAGAGACCAGGTTTTACCATATTGGTCAGGCTGGTCTCGAACTCCTGACCTCAGGTGATCCACCCACCTCGGCCTCCCAAAGTGCTGGGATTATAGGCATGAGACACTGCACCTGGCCACCCTGTCTCTACTGAAAATATAAAAATTAGCTGGGCATGGTGAAGTGTACCTGTAATCTCAGCTACTTGGGAAACTGAGGCAGGAGAGTCACTTGAACCCAGCAGACAGAGGTTGTATTGAGATGAGATTGCCCCCACTGCACTCCAGCGTGGTGATAGAGTGAGACTCCATCTCAAGGGGGAAAAAAAAGAAAGAAAATCGACTCTCATATATGGATCTTGTCCACAGGTGGGTTGGTGACTCTCAAACCAAAATTCATTATTACATCTGTGAGACTGTAACTCTCCTAAAAGGACACAGTCAGCCAGAGAAGACACATTTATGAATCCAGTTCACTGTTGAGATCAGGACAGGTGTACTTAGGCCCAACATAGAAATTCTCATATCTGGAATCTGGACATGTGTGAAATTGTTCATCTCATCTCTGTAGCTTTCTGCAGGTTGGATTGTGACATACATCTCTGCCCAGCTCCTGAGTGTTTTAGCTCTGTTTCCTGTGTCCAGCTCATGAATGGGATTCTGATATATCACTGAACCGAGAACCTAGGTGATGTGACTCTTATCTCTTGCCTTGGTGCTGCCCACAGGGGATATTGGGACATATTGCTTTATCTTGCACCTAAGTAATGTAAATTTTCTGTCTTGCATTAGTGCTACTCACAGGGGCATTGTGATGTATTGCTGGGCCCCACATCCAGGTTATATGACTCTTCTTCCTGTGTCCTGTCCACAATGGCCATTGTGACATATTGCTGCATCCAAAACCTAGATGCTCTACTTCTCCTTCCTGAGCTTTGCCTAAGGGTACATTGTGAAATATCTATGTGCCCATCACCCATATGGTGTGACTCTCTTCTCCTGCCTAGTCCTTGCTGAAAGAAGGGGTTGTGACACATTATTCTGCCCAGCACCTAGCTCATGTTACTCATCTTTTGTTTTTTAGGATTTGTTTGGAAGGAGATTATGATACATTGGTCCAACTCCTAGGTGACATCACTCTTTTGACTCTGCCCTGCAAGCAGAAAGCATTGTGACACATTACTGGACCCAACACCAAAGTGAGTCTCCTGCCTGAACCCTGCCTACAGTAATTTGTAACATATGGCATTGTGACATGTCTCTGAGCCTGTCAACTAGTTGACAAGACTCTTCTTTTTCAAGCAAGGCTTTGCCCACAAGAGAGATTGTGACATAATTCTGAACCCAGAAAATAGGTGATGTTTCTTCTGTTTTTTGCTTGAGCCCCACATTGTGACATATTCCTCGTCCCAACACCTGAGGGAAGGAAACCTCCTGCCTGGGTCTTGCCTATAGGGAGCCTTGTGAAATATTTCTGTGTTCATCACCGTAAAGATGTGACCCACATCTTCTGTCTTGGCCATGTTCACAGAAGGGAGAATGAGTTACTACTAGGCCCAGCACACAGTTCATGTGATTCTGCACCCTGGTCTCTCTCCAGAGGGGTCATTTTGACATATCTCTAGACCCATCACCTAGATGATGTGACACTCCTCTTCTCCCTGAGACCTATCCATAGTGGAGATTGTGAAATACAGCCTGACACAGCACCTACTTGATGGTACTCTCCCCTCATGCCTGGGTGTTGCCCACAGGGGTCATTGTGACTTATAGCTGGGTACAGTCTTCAGGTAATGTAACTCTCCTCTATTTTTGGGCCCACACACACAGGGCATTGCCACATAGCTCTGCTCCTCTGACTTAGGTGATGTAACTCTCCTGTCTGTTACCTCCTCTTAGGGGATATCGTGATATATTGCTGGGCCCAGAACTGAGTGATGTGGCCTTTTCTCTTGCCTGGGTTCTGCATACATGGTGTATGGTGACATATGTCTGGGTCGAACACATAGGTGATGTAACTCTTCTGCATAGCATAGATCTTGCCAATGAGGGTATTATGACATCATAACATATTGCTCAGCAAGGTGATGTGAGTCTTCTGCCTGGATTCTGCCCACAAGCAGTACTGTGAGATATCTCTGAGCACATCCATCATTTGATGTGACTCTTCTCTCTTACCTGGGCTTTGCCCATAAAAAAGATTATAACATATCTCTGGGCACACCACTTACATGATGTGATTCTCCACTTTGGCCTGAGTCATGCCCATGGAAAGAAGAGTAACCTCGTTGACAGCAGCACACAGGTGATGTGAATCTTCTACCTGGTTTCACCTCACAAAGGTTCCTGTGACATCTCTCTATTCCCAGAATTTAGATAATGTCACTTTCTTCTTCCTGGGACCTGTCCCAAGTGCAGATTGTGGCCCAGGAAATATGTGATGTGACCCTCATCTCATGCCTTGGTCCTGCCCACTAGAGTGATTATGACACATAGCTGGGCCAAGCTTCTAGGTTAAGTGACTCTCCTCTTCTTGCTGAGCCCTATCTACAGGTGGCATTATTAAATATCTCTGGGCACTTATAGAATCTGCATACCCAGAGGGCCCCCCAGGGCACAGCAATGGTTATACTATAATTATAGTGTGTGAAGATGTTATTAAAGTCAAAAAGGAAGTCCAGGTTGGATTGCAAGTGTTGTTGTTGTGGCCCCATTGGTAGCGACATAGCCATTCAGAAATGTTGGCAGGGACAGTTCTCCAAGGTAGTCCATTTCCTGTGGCCTCTGGCAATTTGATGCATAGCCAGCATTGACTGAGGTTGGCTTTTGTTGCAGCGGTGGCTACCCAGTTGATGAGGTCATTCTTGGCCTCAGACATGATGATCCAGGTACTGATTACTAGCAGACAGTTTATTCTCTGTAATAACAAAAATGGAGGGGGACATGATATTGTTTTTCATCTTTAGGAAATTGTACTACCCCTTTATTTTCTGCTCCCATAGCTACAAGGTCACCAGCCAGAGGGGTTGGATGTCATGGATGCTGTATCCATATTTTGGCTCCAGGATTTAAGTGTCCTGTACTAGTGGATCTGAATCTCCCAGTTCTGTGTGTACCCTCTGTTGAGGTGGAGATTTCCTCAGGGGTTAATTGTTAGTAAGGTACCACTGACAATTGAGCAACCCATGTCTGTGGTATTGTAGCAAAAGAATCTGGAGTGGTATTATATAAAGTGAACTTTAACTGTCCCCTGTAATCACTATCAATTATACCACCATACATTACAATGTGTCTAATTGCCAGGCTTGAACGTGATGTAATATATTCATCCACACTCAAGTTTGCGTTTATGGTGGAAATTTTGGCCTGTCGATCTGCCTGCTGATTGAATAGTCTGTCAAGAGAAAGCAGAGATGCATGAGCATCAATATGGAAAACAGCGATAATGGTAGTGTGTACCAGGATTCAGGTATTTTCCCAGTAGTGTTTTTTCCAAACCTCTTTATTCCCAATTAACCATTTGTTTCATTGCCATTCGGATATCTGGGTAGTAAGATCATTTGCTACTGAACAAGAGTCGCTATACAAGTAACAAATCTCTCTGGCCTCCTCTTGAATAGCTTGGAGGATGGCTACTAGTTCAGCCAGCTGGCTGCTTCCACCCTTGCCTTCATCAGAAATGTTTATGTTTTTAACAGGATTATAAGCCACAGCCTCCCAGCATTGGGTCCCACCAATGTATTTGGCAGAACCATCAGAAAACCAAGCATGTTTCTGATACTCTGGGCTTAGTTCTTTAAAGAATTTGCCCCATTGGGCAGGGGAGGTTTCCTTCCATATCTGCAGGACTTGCTCGGTGGTTTCCTGAGTTGGCAGGTTTTTTACATCTTCATGTAAACATGATACCCCTTTTTGTTCTGGCTTAGCATGGTCTTGTACGTACCATTTCCATTGTATGATGCTACTTTCTGGAGTGTACCCTATCCAATGAGTTTTGAGAGAGCTCATGACCCAAGTCATAATAGGAATTTTGGACCTCATAGAAACGTCGTGATTAAAACAAAGGTGTTCTGTTTCCTGTAAAGTCCAGTAGCAGGCCAACAGCTGCTCCTCAAACAGAGTATAAGCTGTGCCAGCCTCAGGCAGCTTCTGGGTCTAAAACCCCAAAGGTACCCTCTTCCCATTTTGTTTCTGCCTAAGGTTAGCATGTTGATCTAGGACAGTTACTTGCAGTTCTACTGGCCATGAGGGCCATAGATTCAGGGCCAATTGCTCTGCTTGTTTTGCTTGTTGAAAAGCCATGCTCTCTTTCTCTCTCCACTGAAAGTCATAGTATTTTCTAGTGATTGCATGTGGAGGTTGTAAAATGTTACCCAAGTGGGGAATATGAAGTCTCCAGAATCCAAACAAGCCAACAAAATTTTGGACCTCTTTTTCAGTGGTAGGTTTGCAAATTCTAGTATTTTAACCTTAGCCTTTGGTAAAATGGACTGTTTCCCTGCATTCCATAGGATGTCAAGGAACTTTACAGTTTGTGCAGGTCCTTGAATTTTACTAGAGTTAACTTCCCATCTTTGAGATAGAATTTGGGTTTTTACCCACTCCAAGTCCCGACTAACTAGTTCTTCAGTTTTACCCTGACTGGGCCACTCAGACAGCTGCTTTTTTCAGCAATAGGCTGATAGCTGTGATCCTGGTCAGTCAAGACGTAGGCTCAGCATTGTGCCAGGGCCAGTCTGGAAGTCATATTAGCATTTTCATTTTCTGGTTTACATTTCTCTTGCAGCAACAAGTCCCTATCTTGACACATTAACTTATAAGCAGTAACAGCCACCATCCATACTGGGAAATTCCCTCAGCATCCCATTTACCAACTGGGATTCTCTGCAGCACCTCACATGCAGGCAGTAGTTCAAAATGCACTAACTTAGATTTCCAATTTTGACAAAGGCCAGTTCCCTTGGACCACTCAATGACCAAGAGGGAGAACTGGGGGTGTTTCCATCCCAGGATATGGGAAGTCCCCAAGCTTTCAGTCTGGTCCCTGCGACCAAAAAATGGCATGCTTTCACTTTCAGATCCTGTTTGTGATGCCAAAAATGTTCTGTGAGGGAAACGTGCAACAGGAGAAGAAAAGACACACACATACAATACGTGGGATAAAACAAACTTTATCCCACGTAAATGGCAATGCAGATATAATCAGCAAATGATACAACAAGCAAATTGCAATTGGAAGTGGAGAAGGGAAAAGAGATCTATATATTTATACTTGCCAGACTATGGAGGATTCACCACTAGACTGGGAAGCAGCACCCTGGGCTCCAGAGGTGGCCACTTGTCCGTGCACAGACGAGGAGACATCTCATGAAGCTTTGGTGCAGTCTGGAACCCTAGGTCTTTTTGTAATGAATTATTTGACACGAAGTCCAGTCAGGAGGGCCCTTCATGACTGGACTCAAAAAACACAAAATGGTCAACTTGTTTCTTGTGATTGTCTATTGTTTTTCAATAGCTAACATGTAGGAATAAATTGAAATAAAGATTTATCCAAAACTGCTCTGGATGAACACCTCAAGAGTCTCATACAACCTGTTCCGGGACTTGGTGACCATTGTTCATGTCCATGTTCAATTGAATTAAAATTTAATATTTACCTTTCACTCCACAAATTGTCAAAAGTAATCCCTTCAAATGCAGGAAATTATGTAACTACTCACAAACTAAACTTCTCAACCAAAATTCATAAATTGAGTACAGAGATTTAAAAGAAAAGAAAAGAAAATCTAACTACATCTGTCTGCAGGAGGCCTTGTTTATTTATTTATGTATTTATTTATTTATTTATTTATTTACTTACTTATTTTAGAGACATGGTACTGCTTTGTTTCCCAGGCTGGTCGCAAACTCCTGGGCTCAAGTGATCCTCCCACTTCAATCCCCTAAAATGCTAGGATTACAGATATAGGCCATGGTACTATATAGTAACAAAAACAGATGAAAAGTGGCAAGATGCAGCAAAAAAATTTTATGCAAATCATAACCAAATGAGGACAGACTATGTCACAATTATATTATGAAAAATACCTTTTAAATAATTGTCTTAGTTTATAAAATATACTATAAATTAAAACTGTCAAAGAAAATAAAGGACAAAATAATAAACTAGTTTATTCAATGGAAACCTATGACAATTATGTACATTTATATAATTGTGTGTATATATCTAATTATGTATACACAAACACATATATGCACCTCGCATGAGGATTTTAAAATATATCAGTAATATCTTGACAGAACATAAGCAAAAAACAGCAATATACTGAGTAGAATATTTTAATCATGAGTTCTGTAATTAATAATAAGCCAGATAGAATATTAAAAAGAAAACAGAGGACATGAAAATACTGTAAAGCAGTTAGATGTAACAGATGCATAGAGACGACTCTACACAACAACAAAACTCACCATCTTCTCAAAAGTTCATAAAACATTGTCCTAAAAATAACTATTAGGCCAAAAAACAATTTTTAACAGAATTTTTAAAAACTTAAGTGTTACAGAAAACCCTTCAAAAATTCAATGAATCCAGGAGCTGGTTTTTTGAAAACATCAACAAAATAAACCTCTAGCAGGACTAATAAAGAAGAAAAGAGAGAAGAATCAAATAGATGCAATAAAAAATGATTATAAACACCTATAAGCAAATAAAGTGGAAAATCGAGAAGAAATGGATAAATTCATGGACATATACACCTCTCCAAGGCTAAACAAGGAAGAAGTTGAATCTCTGAATAGATCAATAACAGATTCTGAAATTGAGGCAATAATTAATAGCCTATCAACCAAAAAACGTCCGGGACCAGACAGATTCACAGCTGAATTCTACCAGAGGTACAAAGAGGAGTTGATACCATTCCTTTGGAAACTATTCCAATCAAAAGAAAAAGAGGAATCTTCCCTAACTCATTTTATGAGACCAACGTCATCCTGACACCAAAGCCTGGCACAAAAAAAAAGAGATAATTTTAGGCCAATATCCCTGATGAACATCGATGCAAACATCCTCAATAAAATAGTGGCAAATCAAATACAGCAGCACATCAAAACGCTTATCCACCACAATCAAGTCAGCTTAATCCCTGGGATTCAAGGCTGGTTCAACATACACAAATCAATAAACATAATCCATCACATAAACAGAACCAATGACAAAAACCACATGATTATCTCAATAGATGCAGAAAAGGCCTTTGACAAAATTCAACAACCTTTCATGCTAAAAATTGTAAATAAACTAGGTATTGATGGATCCTATCTCAAAATACTAAGAGCTATTTATGACAAACCCACAGCTAATATCATACAGAATGGGCAAAAACTGAAAGAATTCCCTTTCAAAATCAGCACAAGACAAGGTTGCCTTCTCTCACCACTCCCATTCAACATAGTGTTGGAAGGACAATCAGGCAAGAGAAAGAAATAAAGGGTGTTCAGTTAGGAAAAAAAGGAAGCCAAATTGTCCCTGTTTGCAGATAGCATGATTGTATATTTAGAAAACCCCATTGTCTCAGCTCAAAATCTCCTTAAGCTGATAAGCAACTATAGGAAAGTCTCAGGATACAAAATCAATGGGCAAAAATCACAAGCATTTCTATACACCAATAACAGACAAACAGAGAACTAAATCATGAGTGAACTCCCATTCACAATTGCTACAAAAAGAATAAAGTATCTAGAAATCCAACTTACAAGGGATGTGAAGGACCTCTTCAAGGAGAACTACAAACCACTGCTCAGTGAAATAAAAGCAGACACAAACAAATGGAAGAACATTCCATGCTCATGGAAAGGAAGAATCAATATCGTGAAAATGGCCATACTGCCCAAGATAATTTATAGATTAAATGTTATCCCCATCAAGCTACCACTGACTTTCTTCACAGAATTAGAAAAAACTACGTTGAAGTTCATATGGAACCATAAAAGAGCCTGCATAGCTAAGACACTCCTAAGCAAAAAGAACAAAGCTGGAGGCATTACACTACCTGACTTCAAACTATACTACAATGCTACGGTAACCAAAACAGCATGGTACTGGTACCAAAACAGATACATAGACCAATGGCACAGAACAGGGGCCTCAGAAATAACACCACACATCTACAACCATCTGATCTTTGACAAACCTGACAAAAACAATCAATGGGGAAAGGATTCCTTACTTAATAAATGTTGCTTGGAAAACTGGCTAGCCATATGCAGAAAACAGAAATTGGATTTCTTCCTTATGCTGTATACAAAAATTAACTCAAGATGGATTAAAGACTTAAATGTAAGATGTAAAACCATAAAAACTTAGAAGAAAACATAGGCAACGACCATTCAGGACATAGTCATGGGCAAAGACTTCATGATTAAAACACAAAAAGCAATGGCAACAAATGCCAAAATAGGCAAATGAAATCTAACTAAACTCAAGAGCTTCTGCACAGCAAATGAAACTATCATCAGAGTGAACAGGCAACCTACAGATTGGGAGAAAAATTTTGCAATCTACCTATCTGACCAAAGGTTAATATCCAGAATCTACAAAGAACTTAAACAAATTTACAAGAAAAAAGAAACAATCCCATCAAAAAGTTGGCAAAGGATGTGAACAGACACTTTTCAAAAGAAGACATTTATGTACCTAACAGACATATGAAAAATTGCTCATCACTGGTCATCAGAGAAATGTAAATCAAAACCACAATGAGATACCATCTTATGCCAGTTAGAATGGAGATCATTAAAAAGTCAGGAAACAACAGATGCTGGAGAGGATATGGAAAAATAGAAAAGCTTTTACACTGTGGGTGGGAGTGTAAATTAGTTCAACCATTGTGGAAGACAGTGTGGCAATTCCTCAAGGATCTACAACCAGAAATACCATTTATCCCAGCAATCCCATTACTGGGCATATAACCAAAGGATTATAAATCATGCTACTATAAAGACACACGCACACGTTTATTGTGGCACTATTCACAATAACAAAGTCTTGGAACCAACCCAAATGTCCATCAATGATAGACTGGATTAAGAAATTGTGGTGCATACACACCATGGAATACTACACAACCTTAAAAATAAAGGATGAGTTCGTGTCCTTTTCAGGGACATGGATGAAGGTGGAAACCATCATTCTTAGCAAACTATCAGAAGGTCAGAAAACCAAACATCGCATGTTTTCGCTCATAGGTGAGAGTTGAACAATGAGAACACATGGACATAGGGCGGGGAACGTCAAACACTGGGGCCTGTTTCGGGGTGGGAATCTATGGAAGGGATAGCATTTGGAGAAACAGCTAATGTAAATGATGAGTTGATGGATGCAGCAAACCAACATGACACATGTTTACCTATGTAACAAACCTGCACATTTACCCTAGACCTTAAAGTATAAGATAATATTGAATGTTGCATACTATAATTTCTGGCCAAAATGGATTAAACTAGACATCAATAACAGAAAAAAATTCATAAAGTTCATAAATACATGAAAATTAAACAATTTACTCTTCAACGTGCTTTTGTTCAAGAGTTAGAAAACTTAATATTTTGAACTTGTCCATAATGCCCAAAGTGACCTACAGGTTTAACACAATCCCTATGAAATTCTTAATTTTATTTTTGACAGAAACAGAAAATGTGACTCCCCAAAGTATAAAGAATTTCAAGGGACCACAGAAAAATGTTGGAAGCATTATAATTCCTGATTTCAAAACATGTTAATAAATCTACAGTAATCAAAGTAGTTTGTTACTGGCATAAAGACAGACAACTAGGCTAATAAAACAATGCAAAATGATGTAAAATCTCACATATTTATTGTAGCTTCACTTACAAAAATCAATAGGTTAAAGTTATCCATACTTCCTTTAACTAATGAATGAATGAATACAATTTGGAATATAAAAACAATAGAATATTACTCAGCTTTTGAAAAGCAGAAAATCTTTTATATACAATAAAAATACAATCTTGATGACATTATGCTAAATAAACTGAGCCAGCTACAAGACAGATACTGTGTGAATCCACATGTATGAAATGTCTAAAGTAGTAACACCCTTAGAAACAGAGAATAAGATGGCATTTGTAAAGGGCTGAACAAAGGAGAAAATGGGCAGTGGTTTCAGGTGTACTGAGTTTTAGTTTTGTAAGATAAAAATGTTCTAGAGATACCTTGCATAATGTCAATGTGCTTAACAAGTCTAAACTATGTAATTATTGTCATTGTAAATTATTGTAAAATTGCAAATAATTGTCAATTTTATGTGTTTCTTGTAACAATGTAAACAACAATAATACCTAAGGGAGACAGAGTTATAATGCATTTCAATAATTACCTTCAGGTCCTCAGCAAAACCTGAGTCCTTTCCTCTCGCTTTCCTCCCCAGATAGTGCGAGCTTCCCCACTCGCTCCACACCTTCTCCATCAACTATGGGTCCCCGGGATCTGTCCAGTTGCCCAGCTAAAGCGCCCAGCAGGTCAGCAATGCAGCCAGCTTCTATACAGGTGCTGGGGGCTGGGGGTCCTGGATCTCTGTGTCCCATTCCACCAGCTTCCACGACAACTTG
This sequence comes from Piliocolobus tephrosceles, assembly GCF_002776525.5. NCBI lineage: Eukaryota > Metazoa > Chordata > Mammalia > Primates > Cercopithecidae > Piliocolobus > Piliocolobus tephrosceles. The sequence goes on along the minus strand of NW_022329420.1, from coordinate 104,889 downwards.
GAGTCTGTAGTCCTAGCTGCAGTGATTGCCAGGGGTCTGGCAAGTAAGAGGGATATCCAGAATGAGAAGGAGACCATGCAAGGCCTGAAAAACTGCCTGGCCTCCTACCTGGACAGAGTGAGGAGCCTGGAAACTGAGGATCGGAAGCTGGAGAACAAAATCCGGGAGCACCCGGAGAAGAAGTGTCCCCAGGTAAGATACTGAAGGCATTACTTCAAGACCATTGAGGACCTGAGAACTCAGATCTTTTCCAACTCCGTCGACAGTGCCTTCATCATCCTTCAGACTGACAATAACCATTTTGCTCCTGATGACTTTAAAGTGTGAGACAAAGCTGGCCATGTGCCAGTCTGTGGAGAGCAACATCACTGATAACACCAGTGTCACTCAGCCACTGCTGGAGACAGATATCGAGGCCTTCAAGGAAGAGCTACTCTTCATGAAGCACCATGAGGAGGAAGTTAAAGGTCTACAAGCCCTTATTTCCAGCTCTTGGTTGACCATGGAGGTAGATATCCCCAAGTCTCAGGATCTAGTCAAGATCATGGTAGGCATGCAGGCCCAATATGACAAGATGACTCAGAAAGACTGAGAGGAACTTGACAAGTACTGGTCCCAGCAGACTGAGGAGAGGACCACAGTGGTCGCCATGCAGTCCCCTGAGATCGGAGCTGCTGAGATGATGCTCAGGGAGCTGAGATGTACAGACCAGTCCTTGGATATCGACCTGGACTCGATGAGAAATCTGAAGGCCAGCTCAGAGAACAGCCTGAGGAAGGTAGATGCAAATGGAGCGGCTCAACAGGATCATGCTGCACCTGGAGTCAGAGCTGGCACACAGCCAGGAAGAGGGACACCAGGTCCAGGAGCAGGAGGCCCTGCGGAACATCAAGGTCAAGCTGGAGGCTGAGATTGCCACCTACTGCCACCTGCTAGAAGACGGGGAGGACTTCAGTCTTGGAGATGCTCTGGACAGCAGCAAATACTTGCAAAGCATCCAAAAGACCACCACCTGCAGGATAGTGGAGAGCAAAGTGGTGTCTGAGACCAACAACACCGCCGTTTTGAGGTGCCAAGCCAGCAGAAGCAAGGTCCCTTTGGGGAGCAGGAGGCCAATAAAAAGTTCAGAGGTCAAAAAAAAAAATTACCTTCAAATCACAGAAGTGTTTCCCTCACACAAAAGTAATAGAGATTCGTTAATACATAGATGTGGAAATTAGGACAATTTCCACAACTACTCACCCAAAGAGGATTTTTAAAAAATTGACTACCAACTAATAAAACAAATACGCAAGTAATAAATAAAGTCTTAGCAATGTTTATACAGTCAGACCAATAGAGAATTATGTTGGCAATAGACATATGGTTGATTCATATTTGACCCTTTTTCTATATCCTCTTAAAGTGTACACAGTTGGATATAGTCATACAAAATTATAATATATAGGTAGAATGCAAAAATACAGTTAAATGATGTAAGGCAGCCTATCCTAACAAGGAAATACAGGAATATAAAATATTACAAAACAAAATTAAATAAACATTAACCTGTGAAATACCAAATTAAAAAAAGCATACAAGTGAAGAAGACTCTTTCTAGATAACTACAATGTTCAATCATAACTGGGTACCCATAAAGAGCAGATTTTGAATTATTAGCACATGGTTAGAGTAACAAAATTTCACAACAAATGAATTATAATCTCCCATAAAGAGCATTTAGAAGAAAATTTTTTTTAAAAGATTTCAATGATATTACAGACACTTTTTATTATGTTCTTAATATATTACTCCTCTTTTTATACAAATGGAAAGGCTATGATTTATTTTTTTATTTTATTATTTTATTTTATTTTATTTTTTGAGACAGAGTCTCACTCTGTCACCCAGGCTGGAGTGTAGTGGCGAGAACTCAGCTCACTGCAACCTCTACCTCCGAGGTTCAAGCAATTCTCTGCCCCAGCCTCACAAGGAGCTGGGATTGCAGTCACCCGCCACCACACCTGGCAATTTTTTTTTTTTTTTTGAGTTTTAGTAGAGATGGGGTTTCACGATGTTGGCCAGGCTGGTCTTGAACTCCTAACCTCGTGATCCACTCACCTCAGCCTCTTAAAGTGCTGGGATTACAGGCATGAGCCACTACACTGGCCTATAATTTATTTTTTTAAAAGCAAAGAAAAGCCTTGCATTTTAAAACATGGGAACAACATGAATATCGGAAAATGTGCTATGGAACACTACTATAGAATAAACAATTAGAAATAAATTATACTGTCATTCAGATAAATGCTAAGGGAAGTAAATGGAAACACTAATGATAAGTTTTTCTATGCAGTAAACATGGACACACAAACGAAAAGTTTTCTTAATGTGATGTGTATACTATCTAATTCACTTTTTATATAACACATAAATTCAAGTATGCTATTCTGAAACCCCTGAAGCAAAAAAATTATGGACTAACTTGGCATAAATAAAAATAGGACAGGCAAAAGGTACAGATAGTAGTCCCATTAAACTTTATATACAATAAATTAATAAAATAACTCATTAAGAAATAATGTAACAATTAAGAATTTATTCTATTCTTGGCAAGTTTCTAAGTTTCTCTATGGCATTAAGATCTTTAAAAATTCTTTGAGATGAATAGATACAATAAACTATTCCATAGGTGAGGTGCTTGGCCTAGAGAGTTCACATTTCTAAGTTAATTCCTACTAAGGAAAAGAAAACTTTTTGACCTACATTACCAGAGATGAAAAAAAGAGTAAAGTGAAATAGAAGATTCAACTTTATCACATGTGCTGAGGTGCTTTGGGCTCTGACAAAAGTTTTTTCTGATTTTTTTGCAGGATCACATTTGAAATCATAGAACTGAAAATTATGAAGCAGAAACATTTGTCCTTGGTGTTTCTGAAATACATGAACAAAACCCCAATATCTGCACTTTTACTCTCATAAACTTCTGACATAAGGCACAGATTTTTACAAAATAACTTAATATGGAAATCTTGCAAAATTTGCAGATTTCCCCAGATCCCCCAAAACAATGGAAAAGCACTCAGACCACAAGACCTTCACCAGAATAACAGAAAGAAGAGAACTTTGGCTGTCACTGTGAATGCCCTGGAATGTTAGTGGAGGCAGGGGGAAGACTTAGAATATTGAAGAGCATAGAAAGCATAGGGCAGAAAATTTCCATCTTTGGCAGCAAAAGAAGCAAATCTAGGATTTTCCAGAACCAATTTCATTGAAGCAGAACCTCCAACACCACATTTTTAAAGTTTCCCCCTTGGCCTTTGCACCTCTCATCTTTGTTATTTGTTCATTCTTTCCTATTGGGGTGATACCTATTATTCTCTCTCTTTTTACATTCCAAAGATATTTTCTTTACTGTAGAACAGGGGCATCCAAGGGAGAATACAGCCATGAGTTGTTAATTTCTGTCTCCGGCATCACTGACAACACCAGTGTAACTCAGCCACTGAGTGAGCCAGTAAGGCCCTTTCCTCATCCCCCATTTCCACTTATTACTAGAGACAGAACATAAATGTATGACTGCAGGCTGCTAAAAGGCTAAAACAAAACAGAACCATAACAACCACAAAATAAGATGGGTTGGAAAAGCTTGCTATACAAGGCAACCAAGTCTGGCTTATATTTACCACATCCCTTCTTCTTTCCCAAAACAGCAATTGGGCTCAAGAGAAAATGTCCAACTTTTAGAATTTCCCTCAGTATAGAATGAGAACAGTGAAACATATTTTCAAAGGTTTTGCTTTTTTGGGCTACTGCTGATGACTAGATTCTGTCTCTCCAATAGGGAGTGCTAAAGGAAATGGCAGAATAGTGAGAATGACAATTGATGACTGCTGAGAAAAGAAGTTGCAAGCTTATCACAGCATCCGAGAAACAAATACTGCAATCAACTGCGGAAGCAAAGGACTACAGTGTCTGGAAAACAATGGGAAAAATATCTGTACCTTAAAAATACACACACAGGCCCAGAGAAGACACATCGAAGACCCTGTTAATGAAACACCAAAATGTACAGCCTCACTGATTGCTGTATTATCTTGTAGTAAGAAAATTTGTACATACCACATTACACAGTTGTTTTATAAATTTCTGAGTATCATCAAAAGATTGGGAGGCATACAGAGAAGGCAGAAAACATGTCCCAATTGAAGAAATAAACCTACAATATTTAGCTTTAAAAATCTTTGTTGACCTTTAAAGGTCAAAATTTGTAGGTTTATTCTTTTGTTGTTGTTGTTGTTACATTATATAATTTTAAAAATCTAAATAATTATCAAAGCTCCTTAATGAGACCGGCACTCCTCCAGTCCCTGCAGCCCTGGCAAGGGAGGAGACTCGAGACCCTGCAGGACACCCAGGTGGACTCCCAGCCCATGCCCAAAGCTCAGAGCAGGAGTAGGGACCTGGCTGCGCCGGGCCAAAGCAGCCTCCACCCGCAGTGGTGGCGGACTCTGGGCGCTGCAGAACTGGGGTCATGATGAGATTTGTTGATTGCACAATGGTGGCTGAGTTGCAAGCAAATGGGTTTTATCACCTTAAATGGTTTTCAACCAATGAAGCTGTATTCCCTTAAAAAGACTGACAGCCCATCGTGTGAACTATAGAGTTTGTGAACAAATTTATATTGGGTTTATAGTGGCATCATGCACGCAGACTCCTGCGAGTTCCTGTAAGTTCTTAGGGGACTGCTTTGCCTTTTGATCTGAAAGTTGCAATGTTTGGTAAAGAATGGCCCTTGTGGATAAGCACAAAATCAAGAGAGAGCGATTGGACAGAATTTGTGAAGGAATTCGTCCCCAGATCACGAAAGGCCACCTGCATCACCCCCCCCCCCCCGCCCCGTTGTGGCGCTGCTGCAAGGCTGTGACTACACTGTGGACATGCTCATCCTGAAGGACCTGGCCACTGTGGCCTTCTGTGATGCACAGTCCACGCAGGAGATTCACTAGAAGGTTCTAAATGGAACTGTGGGCGCCATGATATACCACACCCTCACCCTCACCAGGGAGGGCCTGGAAAAGTTCAAGGTCCTGAGAGTGATCGTGTGGGTAGGCAGTGGCTATGACTAAGGAAGGAGACCACTACTACTTCTGCTGCCCTCCTCCCCCCACCTTGCCTAGTTCACAAGACAGGAGAAAAGAAAGAAAGAAACAAAAGTAAGATAAATAGCCAGACAACCTTGGCACCACCACCCGGCCCTAGGAATTTAAAAAAGTAATAATAATAACATCAACCCCTGATATAAACTACACGTGTTGTCTGTAAATCCCAGACAATGTATGAAAACAAAACAAAACAAAACAAAACAAAACACTGTAAAACTTTTTGTTCTGTTAGCTGATGCATGTAGGCCTCAGTTACATTTCCCATGCTTGCTCGATTTATCACGACCCTTTCATGTGGACACCTTAAAGTTGTAAGCCTTTAAAAAGGCCAAGTATTTCTCTTTTGGGGAGCTCTGCTCTTAAGACGCGAATCTGCGGACACTCCCAGAAAAATAAAAAACCTCTGCAGCTCCTCCTGCTACATTTCTTGGTTCCCTGACCCAGAAGCAGCTGATTAACCCATGGTGGAGGAAGCCCCTTAGGCAGCTTATGCCTGCCCTGTAGAGCATCCCTGTGGGGGACTCTCGCCAGCTTGAGCGATGCAGATCCTGAGAGCGCTCCCAGGTAGGCATTTGCCCTGGTGGAACTCCTCCTCAGAGCAGTGCACAGCAGGCCCCCATGGAGGATCAGCACAGTGGCTGAACACCAGGAAGGAACTGGCACTTTAAGTCCAGACATCTGAAATTTGGTAAGACTGGTGTTTGGAACTTGCCCACTCCATTTGAGTGGAAGCGTGGCCTGATCACCCACGGCGTGCCTGTATTGGCACTTTGGTTTTTGTTTTTGACTTGACTTGAATTAATTGCTAGATACTATGGTTTTAGTTTGGATTTTGACTTGACTTGAATTGCTTGATAAACAGGCATGCCTTTATTGGCACTTTGGTTTTGGTTCTGATTTTGACTTGGCTTAAATTGCTTGACAAACAGATGTGCCTTTAACAACACTTTGGCTTTAGTTTTGATTTTGATTTACTGTCAATTAGATGAGTGAGTGACTTTTTACCCTTTCCTTCTGGTAATGTGAATGTTGTTTTTTCTCAAGAGAAAAATAGGTCAGACACAAAGTAAGCCTACTCTGCTAGGAACTGTGTTAAAACATTTCAAAAAGAAAAATTTCAAAAAAATAAAAGGAAAGTCATCAAATCATCAAAATTTACTCTATTAAAATGCATGTTACAGAACCTTAAGAAAGGTTTTGCAGGAGATTATAGAGTTAAGTTAACCCCTTAGAGGTTAAGATCTCTGTGTGAATTAGAACTGCCCTCTTTTGGTGTTGGATGGCCCACCAAAGGAACTATAGACAAGGAACAATTGGCCATGTATTTAAGGTGTTGACAGGGGTCGGAGGACAACCAGGGTTCCTAGATCAAATTCCTTTGTATTGACTCATGGTTAAATATAATATAGACAAAACCAGCATAAATTTAGCCCTGTTTAACAGCTTATTGCAAAAAAGCCAAAAGGAAAAGTAACAGCAGCTTTGCCAGCAGACACAGAGTTAAAAAGGGAGTCCCAGAAACAGCAAGAGAAGCTAGTTTTGCAGGAGCTGCCAGAGATCATAGAAATCATTTCTCCATATATCCCAGCCTACCCCACTTTACTGAAGCCAACAGCCCCCTCAGAAATGAGATTCAAGAGATAACACGCCCCAGGTTTCACCTCAAAGGGGAGGATCGGAGCCTTGAGAGGCCAAGGAAGGAAGTTAAGATAGTCAAGTGGGCTGTCTCAGATCTGGTCTTGCAGGAGCTATGCAAATGCCTCTCAGGGAGATGCAAGGACCTATCTATTATAATGACCAGGCACACATCTGGGGGGGAGGTGGCAACAGACTTTCATCTATCAACCCTTTTCAACCATTGATTTACTAAACTGGAAACACCCTAAACCTACCACCTGGCTCCTGGCAGCTAGAGCCCTGTCGAGCATGACTGTGTAGAGGTGTTGGACTCAAGTTTACTTTAGCAGACTTGAACTCTGGTACAAGCCTTGGGCATCAGTAGACTAGGAGCTATACGTGGATGGGAACAGCTTCATCAACCCACAAGGAGAGAGGTGTGCAGAATATGAGGTGGTAACCTGGAACACTGTCGTTAAGCTGAGCTCATTGCTTTAATTCAGGCCTTAGAACTCAGTAAAGGTAAGAGTGTAAACATTTACACTGACTCTCGGCATGCCTGTGTAACCCTCCAAGTGCATGGAGAATTATATAAAGAAAAAAGCCTGTTAAACTGTAGGAAAAAGGGGAAAAAAGACCCAGAGAATGCAACTCAGCTTCAGCATTTGCAGAAGTACTGACAAGCACTTCTGCAGAGGCTAAGAGTTGGTAGAAAGAAGCAAGTAATATAAAAAAGATTATAGGAATGCTTCAAGCAGCTGACAAGAGCCTAAGTCAGTTTTATAAAAGACTCTATAAAGCATTCTGGCTTTACACCCCATTTAACCCTGAGGCTGCTGAAAATCAGTATATAGTGAATACTTCATTTGTAAAGTAAGCCCATGGTAACATCAAGCAGAAGCTGCAGGCATGAATACCACCTAGTATATAAAAGTGGCCATCGAGGTGTATGTTAACTGTAACAAAGAAACAAAACTGGGAAAGAGCAACAGAAAAAAAAAAAGACTAAGAGTAAGTGTAAAAAAAGAGAAATTAGCAATGTGAGAGGACATGGACATGGATATAGATAAGAAAGAAGTCAAGTTAGGCAAGGATTCAAGAGCCGGACAAGGCTAGAGAGAGATTAATGTATGAGATGCAAAAAGAAAGGGCACTAGAAGGGTAAATGTTCAAAAAGGCAATAAAGGAAATGGTCAAGGCCACAAGGAAAAGAGGCCATCGGCCAAGGGCTGCCGCACCTTGGAGGAACCAAATACTGATCTGATCAGACAGACAGAAGCTGAAGAATGTAAAGACTAGGGCAGACTATGCACCTTCTCATTAGGCTCCCAGGAGCCCATGTTCACATTAGAAGTTAAAAGCAGTAAGATTCTGCCGTATCTGGATTCCAATTTCTCACTGAAGGCTAAGCCACTAAATAGAGTTACAAAGGTGGGTCAGGGGGAGAAGAATCCCTCCTCTAAAAAACTTAAACAGGAAAAAGAGCCATACCTTGTGAAAACTTGCTTATAGACTTTACAGAACTGCCCCGTGCTGGAGGCTATCGGTACATGCTAGTGCTTGTTTGTTCATTTAAAATAAAATCAGGTGTTTTCCTATGGTCCTCCTCCAAGTCAGGTGCACCCCCACCAAAAAACTAGGTATTTGCCCTATAAGATTTTGTTTGTTCAGCCACCCCCAAATCATAAGTCAAGTTAAAGTTGACCTCCAGAAACTAAAGAAATTAACGTTAAGAAAGCAAATGCAGGTTTTAAAAAATAGCCATAGTGTTCATAATTAAATAAATGAAAATGCCTATAAGCCTGACACCCCTTAAATCTAGTGACTCTGTTTAAAGTAAAATCTAATTTTTCTAGGATCCATATAGGATGGGCCCTATACTGTAACCTTGTCTTCTTCCACTGCTGTTAAAGTTGCTGGTGTTGTGCCTTGGATCCACCACAGTCAGCTAACACTGGCAGCTTAGGACAAGTGAACCAGCCAGCAGGACATAGATCATCCAACCCGACTGATCCTGAGATGAGACCAAGCTGCTGCTGAGGACGACAACCCTGTTCTGGTCACTCTGAAGGCTGATTAGTCTACACACAGCTGAAGCTTGAGAACTCATCTAGCAAGTAAATGTAGTTAAAAATCTTAATAGTTTTCCTGCAATACTAACTCTTTTCCTATTGTTCTGTCGCTGTATTCAACCTTGTTCCCAGGTAAGGACCTCTTTTGTCCTTGCAGGATATGAATATGCTGTACATTGTTTTGTTGTTGTTACCCCCCATAACCATACTAGAAGAAACACCTATATAAGGTGTCCCCACTGTACATATACTACTTAGGAGACCCAGACCCATCCAGCACAGCAACAATTCTGAGTCTTACAGTCATTCTTTAAACATATAAACCAGAAGTTACCAGAAACTCTTCCTTTAGCAAAAACAGAAAAAGCCTATTTGCTCAGTTGGCTGAAAACATTGCTGGCAACCTGGATGTTTCCTCATGTTATGTTTATAAAAAGGCTAACATAATAGACCAATGGCCTTGAGAAGCAAAAGAGTTAATGCCTCAAGATTACTTTAACTAACTCTTTCCCCAAACAGATGCCCCGAGTTCAAGCATCTGGCTCTTAAAAACTTCTGTTATTAAAAAATATTGTGTTACTTGCTAAGAAAAAGCTTTTAAGTCCCAGTGACAAAACTAACCTGCTTAGAACATAACAAAGTTGATACATGTGCCTGTACAGGTTTAACACAAGTTTGATCCTAGGTCTTCATTTAGAAAATAGTTTCCAGCTATAAAACTTTAAAACCCTCATTATAAGTATATATAAGGTAATAGAAACTTGCTTGCTGATCCCCTGTGTATTACACTTGTTCCTTCAAATAATAAAAGGTATTGTAGCTACCACGTTCATCAGAAAACTTCAGCACAAGGGTATTACATAAAACCCTATTGCTCTGTCTCGCAAAGAGACTCAGGAAGTAAAAATAAAATTGAGAACTCCCACTAATTAGTGAAAATTCTCAAAGTGGGGAATAAGGAAGGAGACCACTACTATTCCTACTGCCCTCCCCACCCCCAACACCTTGCTTAGTTCACAAGACAGGAGGAAAGAAAGAAACAAAAGTAAGATAAGTAGCCAGACATCCTTGGCACCACCACCTAGCCCTAGGAGTTAATAAAAGTAATAATAATAACATCAACCCCTGACATAAACTACTTGTGTTATCTGTAAATCCGAGACAATATATGAAACAAAACAAAACATTGTAAAACTTTTTGTTCTGTCAGCTGATGTATGTAGGCCCCGGTCACGTTTCCCACACTTGCTCGATTTATCATGACCCTTTCACATGGACCCCTTAAAGTTGTAAGCCTTTAAAAAGGCCAAGTATTTCTTTTTCCGGGAGCTCAGCTCTTGAGACTCGAGTCTGCCAACGCTCCCGGTTGAATAAAAAATCTCTTCCTTCTTTAATCCAGTGTCTGAGGGGTTTCGTCTGCTACACGATGACGTGGACATTAAGGCTGCTGGTGAGCTCCTTAGTTGCTGTGTGCAACATCCCGTCCACAGCCATGGAAGACACAGCAGCAGACTCCACCATCTGCCACATCCTCAATATGTACCGGAGGAACACGTGGCTGTACCAGGCACTGCGGGAAGGCACGTGGGGTCAGAGAGTGGAGCAGATCGGAGAGGTGGCCTCGGAGCGGCCCGCGTTCCTTGGGAGACACTGGGCCTCATCGGCTTCGGTGGCACGCAGCAGGCTTTTGGAGTTCCAGCCAAGGCGTTTGGATTCAGCGTCATATTTTACGACCCCTACCTGCAGGATGGGATGGAAGGGTCCCTGGGCGTGCAGAGGGTCTACACCCTGCAGGATTTGCTGTGTCAGAGTGACTGCGTCTCCTTGCACTGCAATCTCAACGAATATAACCACCACCTCATCAATGACTTTACCATAAAGCAGATGAGGCAGGGAGCATTCCTTGTGAACGCAGTCTGTGGTGGCCTGGTAGACGGGAAAGCCTTCGCACAGGCCCTCAAGGAGGGCAGGATACAAGCGGCAGCCCTGGACCTGAATGAGTCGGAGCCCTTTAGCTTTGCTCAGGGTCCATTGAAAGACGCCCCAAATCTCATCTGCACTCCCAACACTGCCTGCTACAGTGAGCAAGTGTCACTGGAGATGACGGAGGCAGATGCCACCGAGATCCACCGGGCCATCACAGGTCGCCTGCCAGGAAGCTTAAGAAACTGTGTGAACAAGGAATTCTTTGTCACATCAGCGTTTTGGTCAGTAACAGACCAGCAAGCAATTCATTTAGGCATCGTGGGCATGGCTTCAGGAGGATTTCCTGCAGCCATGGAAGGATCATCCCTAGAGGCATCCCAGTGACTCACAACCTCCCAACAGTGGCACATCCTTCCCACCGCCCTCTCCCAACAAGCCCACAAAACACGGGGACAATCGAGAGCACCCCAACGAGAAATAGCAGAGAATGCCGGAAGGTAATCATTCAGATACACTTGGGAAAAAGAGACAGTGACAAATAGATGAACTAAGAGAAAAAGAATCTGACCGTCTTTTTAGCTGATTCTGGAAATATGCATCATTGATGTTGCAGTGTTAAAACTACAAGAGCTGGAAAACTGAAGATATCGTCTGCTTACGGAAGCTCAGAACGACTAGGGTGTGATTGGTTAACGACCAACTTCTGTTATTGTGTGTTAAGTTTTTCGCCTGTGCATCAAATCACGAATAATAAATAGAACTTTTTCCTTTATCAGTCCCTTGGCCACAGCAGTTCCTGAACACCTTGCTTAGAATGTTGCATCAAGAGTTCAAACATCAAAATAAAAACCATGAAGAGGAAATCCCCATCCTCTGACTAGAGTTCCTTCAGTCTACAGGGACTGGTTGCCGCTTTTTGCTAATAGGAAGATTACATTACTAGAAAATGTGGAGTAAGCTGTTTGCCTGCGGTAGACACCTGCATTCATAGGATTGAAGACAGTACCGGCTCCTGTACAGAGAAACGTCTCTCACATCTGAACTGCATACTGAGTGGGCAAGTTCGTTGTAAGTTCAGTAAAAGCATCCGATAATGCAAGAAAAAAAATGTGTTAAGTTTCACAAGCTGTTTTTTTTTTTTTTTTTTTTTTGAGACAGAGTCTCGCTCTGTCACCCAGGCTGGAGTGCAGTGGCCGGATCTCAGCTCACTGCAAGCTCTGCCTCCTGGGTTTACGCCATTCTCCTGCCTCAGCCTCCCGAGTAGCTGGGACTACAGGCGTCCGCCACCTCGCCCAGCTAGATTTTTGTATTTTTTAGTAGAGACGAGGTTTCACCGTGTTAGCCAGGATGGTCTTGATCTCCTGACCTCGTGATCCGCCCGTCTCGGCCTCCCAAAGTGCTGGGATTACAGGCTTGAGCCACCTCGCCCGGCCCACAAGCTGTTTGTAATCAAGTATAGTTTCTCAGTTTCAGATCCTCTGCTATTTTATTGAGTGAAAGTATTGCGCTAAAAGCATTCAAGGAAAATAATATTGCATTTCTTAATGTCACAGGAAACACTTTTAATGGCAACTTGGCAGATTGTCTATGAAAAATCCCACTTTTTTAGACACTGATAAAGTCTTCTTTTCTTCACGTGGTTTTTTATACAAGAACACTTCAGAAGTATTAGATGTGACTGATTTTAACAAATCCTATTAGATTTGTATCAATTAGTTACATGTTCTATTCATAGTCTTTTGTGAATCATTTGCCTTTTTGCTTAAAAAGATAGCCTATTTTGAGCCTTTGCATATGTACATTCCTATTTTTGTGACAAAATAAAAACTATAAAATTGTCCCAATCAGAAAAATAATGGCTATCAGAAGTATGTTTTGTTTAATGTAAGTTATTGTTGTTGTATTTGTTTATTATAGAGGTGGACATTTAGCATTCAGTGCAGTTTCCAATCAAATGTAATTAGAAACAGCTGTTTAATGAACAAAACAGAACATAGATAAAAAAAGAATATTAGAAGATGTGATGCATGAAGAAAATGAGATATCAATAAAAAGATTTTTTAAAACCAACAGAAATTGTGAATCTGAAGAACACAATAACTATATTAAAAATTTAATCAACAATCACAAAAGCAGACTTAATAAAGTGGAAAAAATAGACAATTGATGACATTGTACTTATCAATACTGAGTCGTGAAAACAAATTTTTTTAACAGAATAGAGAAAAAAAGATGAAATATGGGACTTACTGTGCACTGCCAACTGGACTATTGTATTTATAAAAGGAGTCTTAGAAAAACAATATAGGAGAAAAGTAATAAACAGGTTATTTTTAAAAAGCAGCTGAGAACTCCCCAGATGACAAGGTAACTAAACAAGAAGAAATACTGCCAAACAAAAGCCTTCAACGGGAATAATTTCACTTCAAAAATAAAAAAAACCTAAGCTTTTCCAAAATAAATAAAAAGTTGAGTGCGTTACCAACCACTAGAGCAGTCCTAAAGGAAATGTAAAAGAAAGTCTATCATGGACAAAAATGAAATGATGCTGCACAGCATCATAAAAGTATATGAAAATAGAAAGCTCTCTATTAAAGGTAAATATATAAACAGGTATAGAAATCTCTACTGTCATAATGGCAGTACAGAAAACTTTCAAAATTTTGCTATGGAGTTTAAAAAATGAAGCATAAATCTGCATAAATGTGTGTTCATAGATACTCAATAAGAAAACATAACATGTGATATTAATAAGAAAGTGGGGGTATAAAGAGCTTTGTATTCCATCAAAATATAGTTGTTACTGTCATAACTTTAAGATATTTTATGAAGTCTTTATTTCTCAAGATGATTACAAAAAAACCTGTAGAAGGTATGCAAAAGCAAATGAGAAATTGAATCATGTCACTACAAAAACAACAAACAAAAATAAAGCAGTAAGAGAAAAAATGATGAATAACACATCTAAAAGAAACACAGAAGACAATTACAAATAATAATAGTAACTTCATTAACTGCAGTCATTACTTCAAATATAAAAAGTTAAATGCCTTAGAGAAAATGAATAAAATTATTTAATGGATTAAGAACAAAGAAGATTCAGCAATGTGCTCTCTACAAGAGTCACTTTAGTATAAAGAAAATATATTTTATGCAAAGAGTAGCTACAATTGGAGGGATGTGGGCATAATTATATTAAAATAAATTTTGTCATAAATTTTAACAAGAGACAGATTGGTATTATGTAATGATAAGATGGATTAACTTGCAAGGAATCTATAACAATAATTTATAAATCATGTTTATATAATTTGAAAAATCTGCAAAAATATACCATTGGTATTTTGATAAAAATTAAATTTTTGTATTGCTATAAATAGCACTGACATCTTTCTTTTTCTTTCTTTCTTTCTTTCTTTCTTTCTTTCTTTCTTTCTTTCTTTCTTTCTTTCTTTCTTT
>NW_022329420.1:36774-90661 GCF_002776525.5 Piliocolobus tephrosceles | reverse complement strand
TTTCTTTCTTTCTTTCTTTCTTTCTTTCTTTCTTTCTTTCTTTCTTTTTTCTTTGTTTCTTTTTTCTTTTTGAGACAGAGTTTCTCTCTTCCAGGCTGGAGAGCAGTGGCACAATCTCACAGTTGGTTCACTGCATGCAACCTCCTCCTCCCAGGTTCAACTGATTCTCGTCTTTCAACTATGTAAAACAAGTATTGACAGAAGTGAAGCAAGAAACACATAGCAACACAACAATTGTGGACTTCAAGACTCTACTTTCAATAATGACTAGAATAGTCAGATATAAAATCAGTAAGAAAGCAAAACCTGAACATTATAGACCTAAACAGCATTTACAGAACTCTGCAAAGGAAAGCACAAAAATAAGCAATATTCTCAATCATACATGGTACATTCTGTTAGGATACATGTCTTACTAAATTTAAGAAAACTGAAGTCATATAATGTAAATGAAACTAGAAATCAAAAGCAAGAAAAAGTGGCAAATATATAAAGAGAAAATTAAGCAAAATCTTACATATAGTCTTCCTCAAGTATCAGGTAATTTAATATTGTTAGGATGTCAGGGCTGGTGCAGTGGTTCATGCCTGTAATCCCAGGATTTTGGGAAACCAAACTGGGTGGATCACTTGAGGTCAGAAATTTGAGACTAGCCTGGCCAACATGGTAAGACCCCATCTCTACTAAAAATACAAAAGTTAGCTAGACTTGATGGTGGATGCCTGTAATCCCAACTACTCAGGTGACTGAGACTGGAGAATTGCTTGAAGCTGGGAAGTGGAGCTTGCAGTGAGCACAGCTCACACCACTGCCCTTTAGCCTAAGTGGCCGACTAAAACTCCATCCCCGTCCCCCCAAAAAAGTTGTCAGTACTACTCATGATGATATAAAAATGTAATGTAATTGTATCAGAATCACAATTTTTTTTTTTTTTGCAGAATTTTTGTGTGTAATTCTAAAAGTTGTTTAGGAACTGTGACTAGCCAAACACCCTTTAAAAAGAACAAAAAGGCATTACACTTTCTGATTTAAAATCATGATACAATGCTACAAAAATAAAAGCAATATGCTACTGCCACAAAAACAGATACATAGATGATGAAACAGAATTACAGACATCCCAGAAATAAACCCTTACGTACATGATAAAATAATCTTCCATAAGCTTTTCATGACCACACAATAGAAAAATAAGAATCCCATTAACAAACAATTTTCAAAATTGAATATTTACAGAGAAAAAAATAAAGTTGGACGCTTCCTTTGTACCATATATAAAAAGAAAAGTTTTTTAAAATGGATTCAGTACTTAAACATAAAAACTAATAAAATTCTTAGAAGTAAACATAGGGGAAAAGTTTATGACATGAATCTTAAAACTCTTTGCCTAAGTATGACATCAAATGCATAAACGACATGGAAAAGAACAAAAAAAAAGGGGGGGACTACATTAATCTTCAAGTATTCTACACATCAAACATTTAGTGGCATACAAATGTCACCTAATAAGTGGGTGAAACCTGGGCATGGTGGCTCAGGTCTGTTATTCTAGAACTTTAGGAGGCAAAGGCAGAACAATCACTTAAGACCCAAAATTTAAGACTAGCCATGAAGACATAGCAAGACCCTATCTTGTATAGGGTTATATATGTGCATACATACATATAACAAAAAAGAGTAAAAATGTTTTCAAATCTCATATTTCATAGGTGTTAATTTTCAAAATATATGAACTCCTAAAACTCAACAACAACAAAAAGTTAATAACTTTATTTAGAATGGCAAATGTTTGAAATGCCATTTCTCCAAAGACATACAAATGGCTAGCATTTAAAAGGATACTCGACATTACTCTTCTAGAAAAATGCAAAGCAAAGACACAATAACCTATCACCTCAAACCTATTTTTAAAATGGTATGAAAGCTCTTCAAAAAATTTAAAATGAGATTATTATATAATCTAGCAACTCCTTTGTGGGTATGTATTTAAAATATGCAACACATGATCTACAAGAGATATTTGCACACCCAAATTTATTGCTGCATTATTAACACAAGCCAAAAGGCAGGAACAACCCAGATGTCCCTTGACCAGTGAACAGATTAATAACAAGTGGCACATACACAAAGTGGAATATTATTCAGTCTTTAAAAAGTCACATTATATGACAATTCTTGAGAATATCATGTTAATTGAAATAAGCCAGGAACAAAGTGACAGTGTATGATTCCATTCATAATCAGGTATTGTAAGTAGACAAACACATAGGAACAAAAATTAGAATGGTCAACGGCTGAAGGGATGGTGAAATGGGCAATTGTGTTAAAAGGCATTTAATTTTAGTTTTGCAAGACATAGAAGTTCCGCAGATCTTTTGCATAACTATGTGAATGTACTTAACACTAATGAAATATACACTTCAAAATAAGAGGGTAAATTTTACATTATGTGTTTTTACTACAATTACAATTTTTAAAAGAAAAAATATAGAGTTATAAAGCTTTCCAAAAATTAAATTTTGTTCACAAAAGATTTTATCTCACACAAAGGAAGTATAGATTTATAATTAAACGCGTGGTGAAATTAAGACTATTTCAATGACTACTTAACTACACAAGATAAGACAATCATTGAAAATCAGCCAAGCTCTCTTTCCGCCATCTTTCCGCGCTGCCACAATGGTGCCCATGAATGTCCTGGCTGATGCTCTCAAGAGCATCAACAATGCCGAAAAGAGAGGCAAACGCCAGCTGCTTATTAGGCCGTGCTCCAAAGTCATCGTCTGGTTTCTCACTGTGATGATGAAGCATGGTTACATTGGCGAATTTGAAATCATTGATGATCACAGAGCTGGGAAAATTGTTGTGAACCTTACAGGCAGGCTAAACAAGTGTGGAGTGATCAGCCCCAGATTTGATGTGCAACTCAAAGATCTAGAAAAATGGCAGAATAACCTGCTTCCATCCCGCCAGTTTGGTTTCATTGTACTGACAACCTCAGCTGGCATCATGGACCATGAAGAAGCAAGACGAAAACACACAGGAGGGAAAATCCTGGGATTCTTTTTCTAGGGATGTAATACATACATTTACAAATAAAATGCCTCATGGAAAAAAAAAAGAAAGAAAGAAAATCAGCCAAAAATACACAAGATAAGCCATAAGCAAAGTTGGAGACATATTCATAGAGACAAATACATATATAATTTAATTTGGAAAACATATGAACGATTTATATTTTAATTAAACCCAACATTAGTTTCCTGAGTGAAATTTAGTTTTCAATTTGGGTGAATGAAGACCTTTCTGGGGTTAAATGGATTCTTTGTTCTCTGTTTCTTGATAAGGACCTGTGCTGGGGATTGGTCAGCTGCTCAAGTGCAATGCACTCAGTTTTGGTTCTGTGCCAGGATTAAACCTGCGATACTTCACATTTCATATATAAACCCCGATGAAGGGTTTCTAGGAGATGGCTGCCCCATAATGTATGTTTTGCTAAATGTTTACTATCAGTCTCACCATCATCCTCTTGAATGTGGTATTGTAAGTATTGTAACTAAAACTCTTCAGGAGATTCTACTTAAAACTAAAATCATGTATATTTCAAGAAACTCTCCTGATTTGAAATGCCTCTGTCATGTGTTGTCTGCAATCAACATCCTCTTTTAAAGAAAGTAGAAAGGAGAGATGAGGAAACTGACAGTGTTACTGAATGGGAGACAGAGGTGAGGATACGCATTGTGGATGAAAACATGAAAGTTATTTCTACAACTCAATCTGTAAGTATCTGACTGCCACGCTCCCTTGTGTATCAAATGATATACCTTTATTGCAAGAGAAGAAACTGCGCTGTTCACCTTGACATTGAGAGGCAATTTGGAATCTCTGTGATGATTGCTTAGGACTGAGGATTTAATGTGCTATTTTGTGTAAAACTTAGAAGCAGAAATGGGATTTAATGATCTTAACTATTATCCTTCTGAAAAACCTAACTTGTGGTTTTAAATAAAATGGCATGCTGCCTTCCACTAATCCCTTTTTAAAATAGGAGCTGCCCCTGCTTTTAACTTTACGAAGTTTACTCTATGAATAGATTGCACTATTAAAATTTTTTAAAAATCCACATTGACTTAAAGTGTACAGGCGGAGTTGGAAACTATAACATCCAAAATCATAATACATAGGTAAAACCCAAAATAAAATCAACTGCTGCCCTGGAACCTATTCTAAATAATTGAGATAATTAAGACAGTAATATGGAATTGTAAAGAAAAATAAGAAAAACACTTCCTCACAAAATCTTGTATGCAAACTTTTTTTTTTTTTTTTTTTTTTTTGAGACAGAGTTTCACTCTGTCACCCAGGCTGAGATGCAGTGGCACGATGTTGGCTCATTTCAGCCTCTGCCTTCTGGGTTCAAGTCATTTTCCTACCTCAACCTTCACTGAGATTACAGGTGCCTGCCACTACACTTGGCTACCTTGCATGCAAACTTGATGTATCATTTATAAAACTTTTTTTTAGACAAGTACAAATTCTACCATGACTTTGCATTCATGAAGTTTGGGTGTCTTGAATCTTTGACATGTAGTGTATGACAGTAAAATTTTACAGAAAATACACAATAACCATTAATAAAAGGTTCTAATAAGAGAATTTTAATACATAAAAATTGAAAAGACACCATAAATAATTTCTGCTATATTTTTAATATACTGATGCCATTCTTACACAAAATAAAAAGGCTGGGTAAGTTGTGGTCGCTCACACCTGTAATCCCAGCACTTTGGGAGGCTGAGGTACCAGATTGCTTAAGCCCAAGAGTTCATACAAACCTGGGCAGCATTCAGCGATCCTGTATCTACAAATAACAATAATAAAAAATAGCCAAGTGAGCTCATATACATTTATGGTCCCAGCTACTCAGGAGGCTGAGGCAGGAGAATTGCCTGAATCTGAGTGGTCAAGCTACAGTGAGCTGTGATTGTGCCATTGCATTCCAGCCTGGGTGACACAGTGAGACCCTGTTTAAAACAAAAAAACTAAACTAACAATTAGCCAGGTGTAGTGGCATGCACCTGTACTCCCAGCTACTTCAGAAGCTGAAGTTAGAGAATCATTTGAGCCTGGAGTTTGAGTCTGCAAGGAGCCATAATTGAACTACTCAACTCCAGTCGGGGTGACAGAGCAAGGCCTTGTCATAGATAGATAGATAGATAGATAGATAGATAGATAGATAGATAGATAGATAGATAGAATGCAGCTAGAGAAAGAGTAAATTTAAAGAACAACGTAGTATGACATAATTTTTAAAATAAACTTTATGTGTATCACTTAGAAATTTATAGAATGGGTTGGGCGTGGTGGCTCACGCCTGTAATCCCAGCAATCTGGGAGGCCGAGTTGGGCAGATCACGAGGTCAGGAGATAGAGATCATCCTGGATAACACAGTGAAAACCCGTCTCTACTAAAAATACAAAAAATTAGCTGGGCGTGGTGGTGGGAGCCTGTAGTCCCAGCTACTCGGGAGGCTGAGGCAGGAGAATGGCGTGAACCCGGGAGGTGGAGGTTGCAGTGAGCCAAGATTGCGCCACTGCACTCCAGCCTGGGCAACAGAGCAAGTCTCCATCTCAAAAATAAAAAAGAAAAGAAAAGAAAAAATAAATACATAGAACATAGCCAGAGGAATAAAAAACAACCACTTAACAGTTTTTCTCAAAGAAAAAAAAAGTGAGTTTGAAGAGAAGGGAATAAAGGGGAGACTTTCAGTTTATTATATTTTTATTTTTTGAAGCAGGATCTCACTTTGTTGCCCAGACGGAAGCACAGTGGCGTGATTACAGCTAACTGCAAACTTGGCCTCCCAGGCTCAAACAATCATCCCACCTCAGCCTCCCTAGTAGCTGGGAATACAGGTGTACATCACCACAACTGGCTGATTTTTGTATATTTTATAGATAGAGGGCTTTACCATGTTTCCCAGACTGGTCTTGAGCTTCAGGGCTCAAAAATTTCACCTGCCTTGGGCTCCCAAAGTGCTGGGATTAAGCCACTGAATCAGCCAAGGATTGTTGTTTTGTTTTGTTTTTGAGGTGGAGTCTCATTCTGTTGCCCAGACTAGAGTGCAGTGGCATGATCTCAGCTCACTGTAGCCTCTGCCTCCTGGGTTTAAGTGATTCTCCTGCCTCAGCCTCCTGGGTAGCTGGGACTACCGGCACCCACCACCACGCCCAGCTAATTTTTGTATTTTTTTAGTAGAGACGGGGTTTCACCATGTTGGCCAGGCTAGTCTCAAATTCCTGGTCTCATAATCCACCCGCCTCAGCCTCACAAAGTCCTGGAATTACAGACATGAGCCACCACTCCCAGCCACCAACTAAGACTTTTACTTTATAAAGACATTTATGATGGGTTCTTTTCTTTTTACAGTATGCATTTCATTTATAATTGTAGATACAAAACAAAAAGGCGATTGTTACTGTCTGGCATCAAGGCGGTAGTACTGTCTTCATCAATATTTGCACTTCATTAGTAGAAACCTGTAAGGGAAAGCCCAGAAAAACTCTAAGGCAAATAAATTACGCTTGCAAAAAGTGAGAGGATTATCTTTTTATTATAACCAATATTCCAGGTGAGGGCTGGTCACGATCTACCACTGCTCCATCTCACTCAATAACTCTCACACCTGCCAGGGTCAGAAGGAACAGAGAGAGGGAAAAAAGCCAGTGAGTTTTCTTTCCCACTAAGGACCTATTTGGCAAATTTCCTATCATGAAGTAGAAGATGGACTAAGAATAAAACTTGTGCCCTTGCAGATGCTAGTAGAGATGCACAAAATAGAAAAGGAGGTAAGCCTACACACTGTGAAGGCAGAGATCCAAGTGTTCACATTAAGAAAGCAGTATCAAACTTCAAAATATGGGAAAGATATTTTGAATAATGTCAATGAGGTCAAGCACAACATGCCCAGCTTCATAATCAATCCTAGCAGCATTAGACTGAGGAGATCTACAGGTAACTATGCTTCTTCAACAAATTCCACTGGAGAGGAAGAGCGTGGAGTCTGACAACATGACACAAATGTCACCAGTGTACAGTGACTTAGGTAGTGGGAGTGGAATCCCTACATATTCTCTGAATTGCAGTTACACAGTGAGCTCCCAGGAAGCAAATGGAATAGAAAAGGCAATACAAAAGATACCACTATAAATGGGGTGAGCATAGCAGGTTCACAATCACAAATCTAACCAGGAGACTCAAATCACAAGGAGCACCTAGATCTGTGAACAGCAGCTGTGGTGGCATCAGGTTCAACATTCTGAGACCGCCACTGTGGGCAGTGTCTTTGCAGGCACACTCAGCAGCAGTGTATCTGAACACAGATCCCAAGGCTCTTCTCTTCATTAATTATTAAGATGATAGATGATGGATAACCTCATGTTACAACATCCCCACTAACATTGTGGACAAGTGAATTCAGAAGCCCCCACCTAAATACACAGTAAAGAGTAGGATGAGAATACTGCAGGATAGGGTAGGAATGGGGGCACTCGACCCCACAGTGTCTATTTAAAATAAGAAAATGGCCCTAGTGTTGTGCTGTGGTCTCCCTATATATAATTCCTTATTTTTCCAATTTCATAAATGCCATACTGTTTTTCTTCCTTTCTTTACAAATGTGCTGACAAACCTATGTGTAATTAATCCTGAAGGGGTTAATTCTTCATAAAGTACAGTAACATAATTCAATTGCTATGACGAGGTTTTTCACGGTTTTTTTTATAGTGTTCCCTACCCACGGATCACAAATGAAAATTATAAGAACATATAATAAGAACAAGGTATTATTTTTCACACAGAGTAATACCCAGGTTTGTACAGATTAGATGCATCACGAAAGCTGGTATCATCTGTGAATCAAAGGAACCATCCTGAGGACATAAGGAACTTAGGGTCGTCGATTATTAAGAGGTTACCTGAAAGTAGAAGTTCTTCTGGGTTTTCATTGTCTAGACAGAAAAATTTAACGGATAAGCCCTAGCATATTAAGGTATATTCCTAACGTCTGTGGGTGATTAACTTTCCATCCAAAGCAGTAAAACATGATAGACTTCAAATGCTGCCCAAGTGCTCCGCACCTTGAAAGTCATTCCCACAAAGCTGGAGCACCACCTATTCCTGAGGGATCAGGTTAACAACTGTGTTTTGAGACACTTGTCAGTTAGGACTTAGTTGAAAGGAGGTGGTGATTTCAAGTGTGAAATATCTAAACCGTCATCTTTAGGTAGATTCTTATGGCTGGGAATTGTGGTTTTCTCCTCTGCTGTTAGCAAGTCCTGGGTAACCCAATAAATATCCTCTCTCACGCGTCAACTTCTATATCACAAGAAAGGTGCCGTAGAGGGTGATATTTTCACGAAGGAGCCACAGTCTGAATCACTCGCTGAAAGCTCTGAAGTTGTGCACGGGCAGGCCACCCAGCAGGTGGAATTCTCGGTTCCCATAGAGTTTAGCACAGCAGGCAGCTCCCTTGACTGGAAGAGGCGCGATGCTCTGGAAAAACCCCCGGGTATGGATGGGAGAGGACACCGAGACGTGCAGAAGGCTGTGCGGTGAGGAGCAGACCCCTCCGATTTGAGTAAAGGAGGTGCACTTCACAGCGTCACACCGACCTTACCGCCCAGCCCAGACCTGCCCCTCAAGTCCTCCTCCAGACTCCCTTGGTCGAGTGTGTGGCACAGAATCAGCGGCTGGCATCGCTTAGGAAGGAGCGAGGTCCACACTGCTCTGTCCCTCCCTCCAGGGCTGTGGACCACCGGGGAGGACAGGCAGAGCATGCTGAGATTGTAGTCCGCAGTTTGGCGGCCAGTGGGCTGGAAACCCTTAAGAGACCATAAGTCCCAGCACGCCTGGCTAGGTACACGCCTGACTAGGGACACACCTCTCTATTGTTCCCTCTGATACTACACACCACCCCCAAACCCAGCGCGTCAGGGAGCCCTGTGAGCAACCGGGCTGGAAATAGTAAAACTACTACGATTCCCAGGATGCCTTGCGACCTACCCACAGTCTGGACCCTTCCTCTAGGACTCCGCAGGGTCCCCAAACTGGGTGCATGCTGGAATTGTAGCAGGAGGAGCCGCAGACAAAAATCCTCAGACACCAGATTAAAGAAGGAAGAGGTTTCTTATTCCACCGGGAACTTAGGCAGACTCGCTCTTAGAGCGGGGCTCCCTGAAGAAGAAGCAGGTGGCCTTTTTAAAGGCTTACAACTTTAAGGGATCCATGTAAAAGAGTCATGATAAATCAAGCAAGCGTGGAAAACGTGACGGGGGCGCTACATGCATCAGCTAACAGAACAAAAAGTTTTACAGTGCCTTCTCATACAATGTCTGGAATTTACAGATAACACTAGCAGTTTTGGTCAGGGGTTAATATTATTATTATTTTAACCACCAGGGCCAGATGGTGGTGCCAAGGTCATCTAGCTATTTATCTTACTTCTGTTTCTTTCCAACTTTTTGCTTTCTCCCCCTTCTCCTGTCTTATAAACTAGGGAAAAGGCAAGACGGGGAAAAGCTGGGAAAGACAGCAGGAGAAGTGGTGGTCTCATTCTATATTTCCCCCCTTTGAGAATTTTCACGTTTTTAGTGGGAGTTCTCACTCTCATCTTCACTTTCTGAGTCTCTCTACGAGATAGGGCGATAGTGATTCATATAATATGCATGTGCTGAAGTTTTCTGATGAACCAAAGTAGCAACAAAACTTTTTATCATTTGAAAAAGCAAGAGTAATACACAGGGGACCAGCAAGCAAGTTCCTATTACTAGCAATACACCTACAATGAGGGTTTTAAATCCTCCTATAGCTGGAAACCATTTTCCAAATAAAGACTCAAGATCGAACTCATGCCAAACCTGTACAGGCACATGTGCCAACTTTGTCATGTCCCTGACTATGTTTTCAACCACCTGTCCTTGATCATCTATTTGTAGGCAGCAATTGGTTAAGTTAAATTTTCCACAGACTCCTCCTTTAGCTGCCAGCAAGTAGTCCAAGGCCAGTCTATTCTGATAGATAGCATTTCTCATTTGGTTTTCCTGCTGAGCTAAAACAGTCAAAGCTCTGCCAGTTTCATTAGTAATTATTTCTAAGATGACCTGCAACCATATGATCTGATTGAGCATGTAAGCGGGGGTTCGGTATCCCCATGAGCCGTCTTGTGCCCATGTGGTAGGCCCATAATATTGTATGATCCTTTCAGGAGGCCACTCATTATCTTTCCAGTTTCCTATAACTATGCCTCTCTTTTCTCTGGAGGCATAGACAGGGAAACCTAGGAACTCACCCGTTTTTACAGGTAATAAGAAAAAGGACGGTTTAATAGTGCCAATAACACAATTACCTGTCCATTTATTAGGTAACCGAATGTAGGCTCCGTGCCCATATATCCAGTATAGTCCAGCAGGAGCAGTCCAGTCCTGATAAAATTCTGGATGAGCCCAGGCAGTTTTTAATTTTGAAAATTTACTAAATGGGTTCTTTTCAGTGTGATTTGGGCCCCACCAAGTAATTGTTTTTGTTGTGCTGTTGTACAACTTCTGTCCTATACAATTAAGCTTTCCTATAGGGATGATGAAGTCTTTTCCTTCTCTAGCTACACAGTATTGTCCAATAATTGAGGTTTTAGGATCCAGAATTTGCTAGCTTGGGCCTTCTGAACTGGAATTATATCAGGAGCTGGATCAGTGGGCACCAACTCTCAGGCTTCCCAAGGCCATCGGTCTCCGATAGTGGTTTCCCCGCATACATAACAATAAGTAACATTAAGGGAATGAGCTACATTTTCTGCTAATTGGAGAAACAAGTTTTTTGTCTTTTTCAGAAGTTCTGGTGCTGGCAGATTCAGCTCCTCATAAAAGGTTTGAAACACTGGTTTGGGAGAGCGACTCTAGACCTCCCCTCGGACTAAAATGACAACATGGGGGTTTAACCTTGTCCCATCGAACCCTAGGATTACATGTTCTCCCGTTTTCCAATGGGGGTCTAAGGGATTGGTGATTATTAGTTCCATTGGGTTATAGTGACCAGCAGCACAGGAGAGGTTGGCTTCCCCCTTCCGAAGATGAACCGGGTCCTTTTTGTTCTTTTTCCAAGTAGCCCCTGACTCATGACAAACATATTTATTTTCTACTCTGTAGCTCCTTTCCCAGTTAAGAGAGCCACATCCTGTTCCTAGCTTGTTACTATTAATGGCTGCACAAGCGTCAAATCTTAAAGTTACTTGTTTGGGGATTCCTTTTTCTTCTGTTCTACTTATTATTTTACTTGTATCACCTAGGAAAAGGCCAGTTCTTAATCTTATTTCAAAAACGGTGGTTGCAGGGGACTCAGATGGGTTATAACACACATCAGGTTGGTCATTTCCTGGGCTACATACCTTGTACTGAGTGGCATTATACAAACAAGTTTCTTTCAATGTTCCCACACATTCATAATAACTATAGAACAGAAAGATTGTTTTAATTTGCTGTCCTACCTCAGTGACCTGATGAATACACTGGGAACAGTCACCAGTTTGAGTAAGGTCAATTGAAGTCCTTACTGTATAAGTCCAAAATTTAAGAAAAATGAATCCCATGAGAGATTCCTCATGCTTTGGCCGTGCGTGGACCAGTCAGCTTCCGGGTGTGACTGGAGCAGGGCTTGTTGTCTTCTTCAGGGTCACTCTGCAAGGGTTGTCCGGGCTTGGTCTTGCCTC
The DNA here is from genome assembly GCF_002776525.5 of Piliocolobus tephrosceles. Lineage (NCBI taxonomy): Eukaryota > Metazoa > Chordata > Mammalia > Primates > Cercopithecidae > Piliocolobus > Piliocolobus tephrosceles. Next base: position 78,899 of record NW_022329420.1, on the reverse strand, counting down.
CCAGGTTTCAGGCTCTGCAGGTTTTACGTGGCTGTGGTGGATCCGGGCTGGGATTCCCTCTACCTTCACAGTGGTGGGAGTGGTCAAGATAACAGTCTGGGGTCCTTTCCACCATGGGCACAAAGAGGCTACGTTCCAGTCCTTGATCCACACTTGATCACCTGGGGAGAAAGGGTGAACTGGGGAGAATAAGCTAACAGGGCATCTCTCATTTACCCAGGCTGAGATTGTTTGTGTAATTTTCCCTAAAGTCTGTAACTGTCGCTGTAACTCAATTTCACCTAACTCTCGGGGAGTGCCTGGAATATGGGAGGGGGCCTATGATATAATATTTCATAAGGGGAATATTCTGTTCTTTTAGAAGGGGTACATATAATTTTAAATAATACCATACGGAGGGCTTGTATCCATTTTAATCCTGTTTCCTGACATACTTTCCCTAAACTATTTTTGATAGTACGGTTCATCCGCTCCACCTTTCCGGAACTCTGAGGCCGGTAGGCAGCATGCAATTTCCATGTGATCCCCAATACCTTTGCTGTCTTCTGTACCAAGTCAGCCACAAACGCTGGCCCATTATCTGAGCCGATCCGTAAGGTCAGTCCAAATCTAGGAATAACATCTCGAAGAAGCACACGGGTTACTTCACAAGCTTTCTCAGTTCGTGTTGGATAAGCCTCAACCCACCCAGAGTAGGTACACACAAGAAGTAGTAAATACTTGTCACCTCCACACTTTGGCATCTCTGTGAAGTCCACCTGGAGGTCTTCAAAGGGTGCTGCTCCATAAGCTTGTATGCCGGGCGGAATGGCTGGACCTTGTCTGGCATTATGCTGTCGGCAGGTAACACACTGCTGCCTCACCATTTTGGCAAGGGCTGACAAATGCGAGATGTAGAAATACCGACCTAACAACTTTTCAAGTGACTCCTGACCTAGATGGGTGGTTTCATGCACAGCCAGTACAACTGCAGCTCCTAGCAGCTGTGGCACAGCTACTCTCCCATCTGGTAACTGAATCCATCCTTCCTCCATCACTTGTCCTCCCTCTGCCTGGAGAAAGTCCTTTTCTTCTTTAGAATAAGTAGGTACAAGATCAGGTGCTTGAGGGAGCAGGGGGTCTGTGATTGATGCCCAGAAGGGGGCAGATGCTGCTTTTCAAGCCTCTGAGTCAGCGCGGGAATTCCCCAAAACCACCAAGGTAGAAGCTCGCTGCTGTCCTCTGCAATGCATAACTGCCACCTTGTGGGATTTCCATACTGCTTCAAATAATTGCAAGATTTCTTGTTGATATTTTATGTCCTTTCCCCCAGAGTTCAATAGGCCCTTTTCTTTATATAATGCTCCATGCACTTGAAGGGTTAAAAAGACATACCCAGAATCAGTGTAAATGTTTACGATCTTACCTTCACTGACTTCTAAGGCCTGAATTAAAGCAATGAGTGCAGCTTTCTGGGCTGAAGTGCCCTGGGGCAACAATCCGGCTTCAACAACAGTGTCCAGGGTTACCACTGCATATCCTGCACATGTCTCTCCTTGTGGGTTGATGAAGTTGCTCCCATCCACGTATAGTTTCCAGTCTACTGATGCCCAGTCTACTGGTCCTGGAGGTCAGGTCTGCTAGAGTAAACTGAGTCCAACACTTCTACACAGTCATGCTTGACAGGGCTCTCTGATACCAGGAGCAAGGTGGCGGGATTCAGGGTATTACAAACCTCAATGGTTATGCGGGGATTCTCACTGAGCAAACTTTGATACTTGGTGAGTCTAGCATTAGTTAACCAATGATGTCCTTTAGTATTCATTAAAGTCACCACAGCGTGAGGGGCCTTTATGTTCAGGTTTTGCCCAAGAGTCAGCTTATCTGCTTCTTGTACTAGCAGGACAGCTGCTGCCAAGGCCTTCAAACACGGGGGCCATCCTTTAGAAATCCCGCTAGTTGTTTAGAGAGGTAGGCCACAGGCCTCAGCCAGGGCCCCACAGTTTGGGTTAAAACTCCAACTGCCATCTTTTCTCTCTCTGACACATACAATTTAAAAGGCTTTGTCAGATCAGGTAGCCCCAAGGCTGGGGCTGACACAAGTTTTTCCTTTAACTCAGGAAAGGCTTGCTGTTGTTGGGATCCCCATTCAAAAGGTTCCCAGTCCCCCCCTTTGTGACCTCATACAAAGGCTTGGCTAATATTGCAAAGTTTGGGATCCACAGTCTGCAAAACCCCACAGCTCCTAAGAATTTTCTCACCTGCCTTCTGCTCTTAGGCTCCAGTAGATTGCAAATGACCTGCTTTCTTTCTGATCCCAGGCTGCGCTCCTGTGGGATAGTAAATCCCAGGTAATGTACCTGCTGTCGGTAGATCTGAGCTTTTTTCTTGGACACTTTATACCCACAGTCCTCCAGGTGCCGGAGTAGGGCATCCATTCCCTTGGCGCACCCGACTGCCATGGGATGTCCCAGCAGAAGGTCATCAACGTACTGGAGCAACACACAGCCTGGGTCTCTGGTGGCAAACTTCTGGAGGTCTCGAGCCAATGCCTCCCCAAAGATGATGGGGGAGAACCCTTAGGGAAGCCGGGTCCAAGTGTACTGAGTAGTGACACCTGACTCCGGATCTTCCCACTGAAAGGCAAACAGCTTCTGGCTCTCAGGGGCTAATCTGATGCTAAAGAAAGCGTCTTTCAGGTCCAAGCAGGTGAACCAGATGTCCTCAGCTGGCAGCAACTCCAGCAATGTATATGGGTTAGGTACCGTTGGATGTAGTCACTGTAGCTTGATTAACCAAGCACAAATCCTGTACTGGCCTGTAGTCCTTGGTCCCTGGCTTGGGAACCGGCAGGAGGGGAGTATTCCATGGAGACTGACAAGAAACTATAATTCCAAAGGCTCTTAGGCGCTTGAGATGGACCTGGATACCTTCAAGAGCTTCTCTGGGGACTGAGTACTGTTTTTGCCTAACCGGCTGGGCCCCAGGCTTAACTTCTATAAGTACGGGGGCTTTGTTGACTGCCAACCCTGGAGGGTTGTCTTCCACCCACACTTTTGGCCACCGCTTAGCCAGAGCTGGTCTTATCTCTTGGCCTGGCTCAGTTAAGAAAAGTCTCCATTCCTCCTCTCGGGGTACCGTAAGGGTCATAATGACTCCTGTTCCAGGTAAGTTTAGCAGCAAAGAGCCATGCTCTGTAAAAGAGATAGTGGCTCTCAGCTTGCTAAGCAAGTCCCTTCCCAAGAAGGGCAAGGAACAGTCAGGCATGTACAAAAACTGATGAATCACTTTATGTCCTCCTACAGTACAAGTCTGAGGCAAGCAGAAAGCTTGCTTTGCTGAAACCCCCATGGCTCTGATTATGTCAATAGTCTTTTTGGATAAGGGGGCGACTGGGGTGGTTACTACAGAATGTTCAGAACTGGTATCTACAAGAAAATCAATGTCTTTACCCCCGACTGTCATCCTGACCATAGGCTCTTTGGGGGCACATGAGCCTGGTCCCCCTCAGTCCAACAAACCTTCTGCCAGGTTGAATAGGGTCCCTTCCTTCTTTCTGGGGCCTCCTGCTCTGAGTCTCCTTGTTTTCCCTTTAGCTGAGGGCATTTGTTCTTCCAATGTCCCATTTCTTTACAATAAGCACACTGGTAATGCTGCAGACTCTGACAGCCAGGCTGAGTTTCTTTCCCGGGGCCACCCTTCCCTTGCCTCTTTGACCCCTCTAATTGCTGCAGCTAACAGGTCGGTATTTCACCGGGTCTGGCGTTCATTCTCTTTGTGATTTTCCTTACGGCTTACTGCATCCCTGTTTACAAACACCTGGTAAGCTATTTCTAATAACTGTGATGTATTCATCCCTGCAAACCCAGCCTGTTTCTGCAGTTTTCTTCTAATGTCTTCTGTGCTTTGACTAACTAAAGCCATGTTAGTCATGTTAGTCATGCGCTGATTTTCACGGCTATCGGGATCAAAGGGAGTATACATATGATAGGCCTCACACAGTCTCTCATAGAATTGTGCTGGACTTTCTTCTTTTCCCTGAATGACCTCAGAGACCTTTGTTAACATTTGTGGGCTTCTGGGCTCCCTTCTTTAATCCTTCCAGGAGAGCGTCCCTGTATCAGTTCAGCCTTTGCACACCCTCTCTTTCATTTGGGTCCCACCGGGGGTCAGTTCCTGGTAACTGGGTCCTTACATACTCCTGGGGGTTTTCGTAATCAGCTGATACATGTTCTTCTAGCCACTTGGTTGCTGCTTGGAGCACTCTCTGCCTTTCATCTGTGTTAAAGAGGAACATGAGCAACTAGTGGCAATCAGCCCAAGTGGGGTTATGGGTCTGGATAATAGCTTGGAGCAAATCAATTAGAGCTTGTGGCTTTTCAGTATAGGACAGGGTATTGTTTTTCCAGTTGAGAAGGTCGGCAGAGGTGAAGGGCTGGTACACAAAAACACACCTCTCCACCATGTGACCATCCTCATCTATCCCAGTATACCGCTGCTCTCTCAGGGGCATCTGTACCCCAGTTTTGGGTCACAAATGAGCTGCCAAGGGAGGGGTTTCTCCTGAGGCTTCACCTCCTCTCTTATCTACTCTGGGTGGCCTAGGGATATGTTTGTCTTGTGGAGGCACAAGCACTGTGGGCTCAAGAGTGGGGAGCCTCTCTCCCTGGTAAGGGGAGGGCATCACTGGGATCACTGGTGCCATCTCCTGCGATGGATCTTCTGATGTTGGGTTGAACAGAACTTCAGGAGTTGATTTCCCTCGGCGAGTGGAGTGGGATCCTTCCTTGGCTATCCGTCCCTTTGCTACTAGCACTGCTGCTGCCTGCCCTCTTAGCCACTGTGGGGGATCTAGCACCAGCTGTAACCAAGTGTCTATGTATGGGAACTGGTCTGAGTGTCCTGACTTACCAGTTACCTTGTGCCATACCTTAGAAACAAGGACCTGTCCAGGCTTCCTTCTGATGGCCAACCCACTTGTAATGTTGGCCAATCTATTTCACACAAAGTTCTAAGTTTTCCTGGTGTCATAGTAACCCCATAGTCTCCATTAAATCCCTTCTTAAAATTTTTCAACATAGTTCCTAGTGGAGTGGGCTCACTTTGTGTCTGACCCATGTTTCCTACGAGACAAAACACCAGGCTCACACCACACACACACTACAAAACAAAGAACAGGTAAAAAGGGCGCACACACACCTTTTCAGTTTATACCAAACCAGAATCAAAACCAAAATCAGAGTATCCAGAAATCCAAGCCAGGTCAAAACCAAAACCAAAGTATCAAACAATTCAAGTCAAGTCAAAAACAAAAACCAAAGTGCTGGTACAGGCATGCCATGGGTGATCAGGCCACGCTTCCACTCAAATGGAGTGGGCAAATTCCAAAGACTAGCCTTACCAAGCTTCAGATGTCTGGACTTAACATGCCTGTTCCTTCCCGGTTTTCAGCCACTGTGTTGATCCTCCACGGGGGCCTGCTGTGCACAGCTCTGATGAGGCATTCCACTGGGGCAATTGCCTACCCAGGAGCGCTCTCAGGATCCGCATCACTCAAGCTGGCCAAAGTCCCTCACAGTCCCTCTAAAGGGCAGGCATAAGCTGCCTAAGGGGCTGCCACGACCATCTGCTAATCACCTTGCTTCCCGGTCAGGGAAAGAAGAAATATAGCAGGACCAGCCGCAGACAAAACTCCTGAGACACCGGATTAAAGAAGGAAGAAATTTTATATTCAGCCAGAAGCATGGGCAGACTAGCGTCTTAAGAGCCGAGCTCTCTGAAGAAGAAATATGTGGCCTTTTTAAAGGCTTACAACTTCATGGGATCCATGTAAAAGGGTCGTGATAAATCAAGCAAGCTTGGAAAACGTGACGGGGGGGCTACATGCATCAGCTAACAGAACAAAAAGTTTTACAGTGCCTTCTCATACAATGTCTGGAATTTACAGATAACAATAGTAGTTTTGGTCAGGGGTTAATATTATCATTATTATTTTAACCACCAGGTCCAGGTGGTGGTGCCAAGGTCATCTAGCTATTTATCTTACTTCTGTTTCTTTTCAACTTTTTGCTTTCTCCCCCTTCTCCTGTCTTATAAACTAGGGAAAAGGCAAGACGGGGAAAAGCCGGGAAAGACAGCAGGAGAAGTGGTGGTCTCATTCTATAGGATTCTAGTCTGGTAGCCCTGTAACCAATGAACTGGAAACTGTTAAAAGACCATAACTCCAAGCATGCCTGGCTAAGGAAACACCTCCCTATCCTTCCCTCCAGTGCTACACACCGCCCGGCAGCCCGGTGCATGCTGGGATTACAGTCCGCAGTCTGGGGGCCAATCGCTGGAAATCCTTAAGAGACCATAACTCCAAGCATGCCTGGCTAAGGAGGCACCTCCCTATCCTTCCCTCCAGTGCTACACACCGCCCCTAAGCCCAGTGCATGCTGGGATTACAGTCCGCAGGCCGGGTCCAATCGCTGGAAACCCTCAAGAGACCATAACTCCCAGCATCTCTGGCCAGGGACGCGCCTCTCAATCCTTCCCTCCAGCCCTTACACACCGCCCCCATCCCGATGCATGCTGGGATTGTAGTTCGGTAGCCCTGCGACCAATGTGCTGGAAACCATTTAAGGACTATGACTCCCAGGATGCCTTGCAAGGGACCCACCCTCTTGATCCTTCCTCTAGGTCTTGGCACCGCCTCTAAGCCCGGCGCACGCAGGGATTATAGTCAGACTGTCACGACCAGAAGGCTGGTTGTGGATCTGAGACTACAGTTCCAATACTCCGGGGAAAATCTCGTCTTCTCCTCCCCTCTCCATGTTTCCAGTGCAATTCCTCCCTGCTGAGAGGAGCCTATCTCTTCCCAAATTTCTTCTGCCTGCGAGGAGACAGCTTGGCCAGGGCAAGTGGTCTCACTTGTAATTGTGACAGTCTCCCCAGGTGCCAGTTGCATGACTAATTGTGCCTGAAGTTTGATTTCCCTCTGACAAGAGAGATCCCGGAAGCCTCTCACAGTCTACCCAGTGTTGCCATAACGCTTGCTCTCAGGGAGCTGGGCGCGCCCAGCCCTTTGCAGGGCCCGTTCCTCAGCCCCGCCCCTTCTCGTCACCTGTCTCCCGCCACTCCTCTTTGAACATGCACGGGGCAACCGTTCGGTGGTGGGGACCCAGGGCCTCTTGGGATCCCTTGCGGGAAGCTGCCTTCTGTCTGAAACCATCAGTTCACTGCCACAATTGAAAATACCTGGTCCCTAGTAGTCTGGTACTTGCTTTTTCAAAGCCACCTTTTCTTCTATTCTCACGGGGGTGGCTGTATGGCTCATACCTGGGTCAAACCTCTCAGAGGGATGCTCCTGCCAACTTAATAGAGAAAACGTCACAGGGGAAAGACCTGACCCCTTCTTTCTACAGCTAGGAAACCCAGGACTTTGATATTCTAGTGTGGACCTCTTGGCCATACTTAATACAAGCCAACAGAACCAAGCCCCTTGGTCCTTCTCAAAACATTTATGAAGTTTATGTAGTGAGGTAGTATACAATGTCTACATTTCTGCCCTGAATAAAGCTCCCTTGGAAACTCTTAATTTTCCTTTTAAAATGCCTTTTTAGAAGCACTTTTTATAATTTTCCGTGAAACTTAACAGTGAGAATTCTCAATTTATGTTTCCGTTTAGTTTTTCAGATTAATTCTAAGTAGTACTCCACTGCTACATGCTTCTTATTCTGCGTTAGGCACAGCCTCTGCTATGTGCAAGGAAGATGCACAAGGGTAGATAGAATATCTGTGAGACGTCTTTCTGAAGCATCAATATTACTACACGATTTGGAAAAAACAAATTTAAAGATTTTTCAAAGTAAGAAATGAAAAATTTCGAAGGCCGGAAAGTCATCTGCCTTTGATAACAGTCATCTTTGCAACAAAACAAAAAACACTCCGAGAATAACCTATCTACCATTCTGTTTACTATTTATTTCCATAATATCCATAAATAGTAGCAGTTAGAAATCACAGCAAGTCAAGCAAAAGCTCTGCCCTGCCAGTTTCATAAACCACAATATGGCCTTGCTGTGGTTTTATTTGTATTTTGTTTTGTATTTATTGGCCTTTTGGATGTAAATATTTAGGTATTTGGACAGTTTTTGGAAGTATTCCGCTATCAGTTGTGGTTTACTTTTGTTCCCTATTTAATTTTTTTGTCTCCTCAGATTCAGTCATTCCACAGGTCTCGAAAGCTCTGTGCATTTCCTTTAAACTTTTTGTACTTTTTTTTTTTCTTTTTTTCCAGACTGGACAATTTTTATTGCTATGTCTTCTGTTTTAAATCTGTGGATAAACTCAAAAGTTTTTTTTTTTCATTTCCTTATCTTTCTATTAGGTTTTTTGTTGTTGTTGTTATACATAACTTCTATTTCTCTGCTGAAGTTCCACATCTGTTTATGATGAGAATATTTTACTTTTCCCCATGAACATATTCACAAAAACTGCCTTCAAATTCTTGTCTGTTGATTGCAACATCTTGGGATTTCTTCCTCCTGCTTTTGATATTGTGTATGGATTACATTTTCACATTTCTTTAGATGTCTTATGAATTTTAAAATTGCGTACTAGAAACTATAAATGATAATTATAGAATAGAAACTCTGGATTTTGTTGTTTTACCTTAAGAGTTTTGTTTTATAAACAGGGTTCATTGGGCTAGTGTTAAGCCAATACTTATCTCCCCTGCAGTGGGCATAGCTGAAATCCTCATTCAGTTTTTATACACACATATTATGTATGTACTATGCACAGATTTTTTTCTATGATAATATATTTTATTCAAGTTTCATCATTTAACAATGTGACAGTTCAACAAGCTACTCCACCATTAGTGGAAGACAGAATCTCAGTTTTATTTGATTGTTGTATTTTATATAAATGAAATTATATAGTATGTATACTTGTACATCTATTTTCTTTCTTTCCTTTCCTTTTTTCTCTCTTTTTCTTCCTTCCTTCCTTCTTTTCTTTCTTTCTCTTTCTTTCTTCCTTTCTCCTTTCTTTTTTCTTTCTTTCTTTCTTTCTTTCTCTCTCTCTTTCTTTCTTTCTTTCTTTCTTTCTTTCTTTCTCCTTCCTTCCTTCCTTCCTTCCTTCCTTCCTTCCTTCCTTCCTTCCTTCCTTCTTTCTTTATTTTCCCCAGGTTGGTGTGCAGTGGCATGATCTCACTGCAACCTCTGCCTACCAGGCTTAAGACGTCCTTCCACTTCAGCCTTTTGAGTAGCCAGGACTGTAGCCATGCACCACCATTCCCAGCTAATTGTTTTGTATTTTTGGCAGAGACAGGGTTTCACCATGTTGCCCAAGTTGGCACACGTACTTTATTTTATGCAACATCACATTTGTGATATTCAGCTACCTGTTGCAAATAATTGTAGTCTGTTCATTTTAAAAAGTATTTTTTAGTCCCTGGGAACTACTCTTCTGCTTTGTGTTTCTATGAACTTAACTACTCTAAATACCTCATATGAGTGTGAACATACAGTATAGCAAAAGGAACATGAGGAATAATAATATATACTATATAACATATACTTACCCATTTAAATAAAAATGCTAGCAGAGATCAGTTCATGGTGATTATAGAGAAAGATAGGTAAAAGTGAAAAGGGGATTGGGTGCATTAAATTTGTGATGTGGTGCTTCAAGTATCAGAGCAGTAAGGTTTCTGCCCCACTCGCAGGGCTGGTCAGTGGTGGGGCTGACAGCCTGTTCGAGCTGTCTGACTTCCAGAGCCCATGCTTGGTACAAACTTCAATGGGTCCTGAAAGCAGTTCCAAGAACAGGCACTTAATGGCTCTGATATTTCATCACAGCCTGTTCTTGGATAGCAGCTTCAGGAAAGAGTGACAGCTGTGCGGTTCCATGAGCCACACCTCAGGTCCCAGGTTCCTCCCTAGCAGCTGGAGTCCAGTCTAGCAGCTGGAGTCCATGTGGGACTAGACAACTGCTGGGGAGGAACCTGATGCCAGTCAGGGAACCATGGTCACAGGCTGTGTGAAGCTGGCCACAAGAGAGGGTTTCCTCCTACCCTTGGCTCATCTGCTAGGTCTTTGCCTTTTATTCTGATTGTGCTGCTCCAGGCACTGGAACCATACCCGAAATTCCTCTTGAGTCTGAAGAAGATGATTGTTTCCAGCTATCTGGAACAGCTGCATCTCCTGGTGGACTTTAATCTTCTGGAGCCAGAGGGAAGGACCGGATGCTGACAGGACCTGGGTGGAAGATTATGTAGGGGTCTTGTAGAAGAAGGGAGCAGGGCTGGTCTCTGGAGCTTTTCTTTTAAGGGACTCTCACCTCCCCTACAATATAATGCAACCCTAACTTGTTCTCAGAGTTGAATGTAAACAGCAACTCCTCTAGGAACTTGTCATCAACTCCCCTCCGATAATTGCACCCTGCATTAGAATAGGTCTCCTCCTTCTCTGTGTATTACTCCCTTCCAATAAATCTGTAGCCTTTTAATACTGGTGGAGCCTGACATAATACATTCTATTTCCATTTCAACCATGCTACAGGGAACATCTTATGTGTGTCCTAATAGGCTGTGACAGTTTGCTATGGCTTCCATAGTACAGTACCACAGGCTGAAGTGCTTAAACAACAAAAATTGAGTTTCTCACAATTCTAGAAGCTAGAAATACAACATCAAGCTACTGGCTGGGTGGTTTCTCTGAGGTCTCCATCCTTGGCTTATAGATCATCACCTAGCCGGGCGTGGTGGCTCAAGCCTGTAATCCCAGCACTTTGGGAGGCCGAGACGGGCGGATCACGAGGTCAGGAGTTCGAGACCATCCTGGCTAACACAGTGAAACCCCCGTCTCTACTAAAAAATACAAAAAAAAAAAAAAAAAAGCTAGCCGGGCGAGGTGGCTGGCGCCTGTAGTCCCAGCTACTCGGGAGGCTGAGGCAGGAGAATGGCGTAAACCCGGGAGGCAGAGCTTGCAGTGAGCTGAGATCCGGCCACTGCACTCCAGCCCCGGCGACAGAGCGAGACTCCGTCTCAAAAATAAATAAAATAGATGATCACCTGCTATCTCTGTGTTCACAAGATCTTCTCCTGTGCTACTGGAGTATGTTCTGGTTGTTCATATTTATATTTTTTCTCTTCTTTCACCCCAGAAGCTTTTTCATGTCACAGTGATTCATGTCCCTCTATGATTGGAAAAGCATATAGAAAACAAACCTGTTCTTACATTTCTAAAGGGCACTCGAGCTTCCTGGTAGCTGGACTTTGTCTTTCACACAGAGAGATTCTGCGTCCCTGCATGCTGAGAAAGGGGCCCCAGGTTCACTCAGACATAGCTAAAAAGGTTGTAGTTAGGGTTTATTTATTCATTATACACATATAACATATATATATATAGCACTTTTCCAGACACTTGGCATAGTTCAGTGAAGAAAGCAGATGACAGTTCCTGAGCCACAATTTATTTTAGGGAGTCAGATGCTCATAGCAGACATCATAAGCAGATCATGTTCACAGAATGTAAGATCTGATGTTCTCATGCTCTCCTCTAGGAATGGATGAACCTCTCAGCTTCTGATCAGAACGACAGACCCAGGACAAAGCATAACATTTAAATAGATGCAGAAAACTTTCATTCTTAAAAATGTAATATCCCTTTTTGATAAAAACGCTCAACAAATTAGGTATAAAATAAATTCACTTCAATGCATTAGAGGCCATGTATTACAAATGAATAGCTGGGCAGGCAGCTCTGCCATAAGGCAGGGGCACCCACTTCCCTAGCTACTTATCCAGGGGCACAGAGAATGAGCAGATCCAGGGTTCTGCTTCACCTGGGGTCCTCTTCAGGTCAGTTTCAAGAAGACAGGAATGGGGTTCTGCCATCCACCTCTGTGGACAGCTGGAAGCAAAATGAGCTATGCTCCACCTCAGCCTAATGTAGACAATGGCTACAGGAAAACCTGTTTTCTTCCTCATAAATAGGATTGCTTGAAGTGGGTGACCTCGATGGTTTCACATACTCATAAGTGTCTGCCAGTCTTGGTTCTTCATTGGTGAACTAAGACTTTTTGCTCTGAGATTCTGCAAAAATATTTCTACTCCCTGGAGACCCTTCAAATTGGAGAGAGGCATGGCCACTTCAGAGGCATTTTGGGTAGATAAAGATGGGATAGAGCAAAAATGAGCCAGAGCACTGGACTCTGAGTCTGAAGTCACAGGAAAATGCCAGCTCTTGTTGGGTTTTTGAGCTCCTCATTTGAAAGTGGTATTAAATAATTTCCCTGGATAATGGGAGAGTGCCTCATGAGTAAATAGCACACCCCAAAGGGTGGAGGCAAAGAGAGGACAATGGAAGGTTCCAGGGTCGCTCATTGTACTTTCAGCCTTCAGATTCTGCTCCTTTGTCCCCTGGAACCCTAGAAAGCCAGTGTCCTGAGTACACAAAAACAATGGTAGCTGATTTGTTCCATGATGTTCCTGCATGAGGTTGCAGTGTTAGTGATGGCCTTGAGGTGATTACAGCCTGTTGTGTTTCTGGTGCCTATTGAGCTTCGCTGGAGCAGCTGGAGAAAGTAAGAGTCACACACCTCGTGTTATTATCAATGATTTCCACAATGTCCACTTAGCCAGGCTTTTTTCCCTTACACTCACCCTTTGCCAGCTACCATGGTGGGCCCAACATGTAGTATAGAAAATGATTACATCATGCCTGCATGCCCCTCCGAGGGAAGAACTGTGTGAAGACAGCTGAACAAAAGTCTTAAAGCAAGTATATATAAAAGAAAAGAGAGAGATCCTGAGCAAGATGACCAAATAGGAACAGCTTCAGCCTCCAGCTCACAGCACGAGCAACATAGAAGATGGGTGATTTCTGTATTTTCAACTGAGGTACTGGGTTCATCTCACTGGGGAGTGCCAGCCAATTGGTTCTGGTCAGCTGGTGCAGCCCGACCAGTGAGAGGTGAAGCAGGGTGAAGCATCACCTCACCTGGGAAGTGCAAGGGGGAAGGGAATCCCTTTTCCTAGCCAAGGGAAACTGAGACACACAACACCTGGAAAATCAGGTAACTCCCACCCTAATACTGCGCTTTACCAAGGGTCTTAGCAAATGGCACACCAACAGATTATATACCACACCTGGCCTGGAGGGTCAATGTGCACAGAGCCTCTCTCATTGCTAACACAGCAGTCTGAGATCTAACTGCATGGTGGCACGGGGCTGGGGGAGGGTGCCCACAATTGCTGAGGCTTAAGTAGATAAACAAAGCCGCCAGGAAGCTCAAACTGGTTGGAGCTCACTACAGCAGAAGTTGGCCTGCCTACCTCTGTAGATTCCACCTTTGGGGACAGGGCATAGCTAAACAAAAAGCAGCAGAAACCTCTGCAGATGTTAATGACCCTGTCTGACAGCTTTGAAGAGAGCCATGGGTCTCCCAGCACAAAGGTTGAGATCCAAGAATGGACAGACTGCATGCTCAAGTGGGTCCCTGACCCTTGAGTAACCTAACTGGGAGACATCCCCCACTAGGCGCAGACTGACACATCACACCTCACACAGCTGGGCACACCTCTGAGATGATGTTTCCAGAGCAAGAATCAGACAGCAACACTCACTGTTCAGCAATATTCTATCTTCTGCAGCCTCCGCTGCTGATACCCAGGCAAACAGGGTCTGGTATGGACCTCAAGTAAACTCCAACCGACCTCCAGCTGAGGATCCTGACTGTTAGAAGGAAAACTAACAAACAGAAAGGACATCCACACCAAAACCCCATCAGTACATCACCATCATCAGACCAAAGACAGATAAAACCACAAAGATGGGGAAAAAGCAGGGCAGAAAAGCTGGAAATTCAAAAAATCAGAGTGCATCTCCCCCTCCAAGGGAACACAGCAAATCACCAGCAACGGATCAAAGCTGGACAGAGAATGACTTTCATGAGTTGAGAGAAGAAGGCATCAGTCGATCAAACTTCTCAGAACTAAAGGAGGAACTATGTACCCAGCACAAAGAAACTAAAAATCTTTTAAAAAGAATGGAAGAATGGATAACTAGAAAAATCAATGCAGAGAAGGCCACAAACGAACTGATAGAGATGAAAACCATGACATGAGAACTACGTGACAAATGCACAACCTTCAGTAATCAACTCAATCAACAGTAAGAAAGAGTATCAGTGATTGAATATCAAATGAATGAAATGAAGTGAGAAGTCTAGAGAAAAAAGAGGAAACAGAAATGAACAAAGCCTCCAAGAAATATGGGATTATGTGAAAAGACCAAATATACGTCTGATTGGGGTGCCTGAAAGTGAGGGGGAAAATGGAACCAAGTTGGAAAACACTCTTCAGGATATCATCCAGGAGAAATTCCCCAACCTGGTAAGGCAGGCCAACATTCAAATTCAGGAAATACAGAGAATGCCACAAAGATACTCCTCGAGAAGAGCAACTCCAAGACACATATTTGTCAGATTCACCAAAGTTGAAATGAAGGAAAAAATGTTAAGGGCAGCCAGAGAGAAAGGTCGGGTTACCCACAAAAGGAAGTCCATCAGATTATCAGCAGATCTCTCAGCAGAAACTCTAAAAGCCAGAAGAGAGTGGGGGCCAATATTCAACATTACTAAAGAAAAGAATTTTCAACCCAGAATTTCATATCCAGCCAAACTAAGTTTCATAAGTGAAGGAGAAATAAAATCCTTTACAGATAAGCAAATGCTTAGAGATTTTGTCACCACCAGGCCTGCCCTACAAGAGATCCTGAAGGAAGCACTAAACATGGAAAGGAACAACAGGTACCAGCCATTGCAAAAATATGCCAAAATATAAAGACCATCGATGCTGGGAAGAAACTGCATCAACTAACGAGCAAAATAACTAGCTAATATCACAATGACAGGATCAAGTTGACACATAACAATATTAACCTTAAATGTAAACTGACTAAATGGTCCAATTAAAAGACACTGGTAAATTGGATAAAGAGTCAAGACACATCAGTTTGCTTTATTCAGGAGACCCATCTCACATGCAGAGACACACATAGGCTCAAAATAAAGGGATGGAGGAAGATCTACCAAGCAAATGGAAAACAAAAAAAACCAGGGGTTGCAGTCCTTGTCTCTGATAAAATAGACTTTAAACCATCAAAGATCAAAAGAGACAAAGAAGGCCATTACATAATGGTAAAGAGATCAATTCAACAGGAAGACCTAACTATCTTAAATATATATGCACCCAATACAGGAGCACCCAGATTCATAAAGCAAGCCCTTAGAGACTTACAAAGAGACTTAGACTCCCATGCAATAATAATCAGAGACCTCAACCCCCCACTGTCAACATTAAACAGATCAATGAGAAAGAAAGTTAACAAGGATATCCAGGAATTGAACTCAACTCTGCACCAAGCAGACCTAATAGACATCTACAGAACTCTCCACCCGAAGTCAACAGAGTATACATTCTTCTCAGCACCACATCACACTTATTCCAAAATTGACCACATAGTTGGAAGTAAAACAATCCTCAGCAAATGTAAAAGAACAGAAATTATAACAAACTGTCTCTCAGATCACAGTGCAATCAAGCTAGAACTCAGGATTAAGAAACTCAATCAAAACCTCGCCACTGCATGGAAACTGAACAACCTGCTCCTGAATGACTACTGGCTACATAATTAAATAAAGGCAGAAATAAAGATGTTCTTTGAAACCGATGAGAACAAAGATACAACATGCCAGAATCTCTAGGACACATTCAAAGCAGTGTGTAGAGGGAAATTTATAGCACTAAATGCCCACAAGAGAAAGCAGGAAATATCTAAAATTGACACCCTAACATCACAATTAAAAGGACTAGAGAAGCAAGAGCAAACACATTCAAAAGCTAGCAGAAGGCAAGAAATAAGTAAGATCAGAGCAGAACTTAAGGAGATAGAGACACAAAAAACCCTCCAGAAAATCAATGAATCCAGAAGCTGGTTTTTGAAAAGATCAACAAGATTGATGGACCACTAGCAAGACTAATGAAGAAGAAAAGAGAGAAGAATCAAATGGAAGCAATAATAAGTGATAAAGGGAATATCACCACTGACCTCACAGAAATAAAAACTACCATCAGATAATACTATAAACAGTTCTATGCAAATAAACTAGAAAAGCTAGAATAAATGGACAATTTCCTGGACACTAACACTCTCCCAAGACTAAACCAGGAAGAACTTGAATCCCTGAATCGACCAATAGCAGACTTTGAAATTGAGGCAATAATTAATAGCGTACCAACCAAAAAAAGTCCAGGACCAGACGGATTCCCACCTGAATTCTACCAGAGGCACAAGGAGTAGCTGGTACCATTCCTTTTGAAACTATTCCAATCAATAGAAAAAGAGGGAATCCTCCCTAACTCATTTTATGAGACCAGCATTATCCTGATACAAAAGTCTGGCAGAGACACAACATGAAGAGAATTTTAGACCAATATCCCTGATGAACATTGATACAAAAATCCTCAGTAAAATACTGGCAAACCGAATCCAGCAGCACATCAAAAAGCTTATCCACCATGATCAAGTGGGCTTCATCCCTGGGATGCAAGGCTGGTTCAACATACGCAAATCAATAAACATAATCCAGCATATAAACTGAACCAAAGACAAAAATAACATGATTATCTGAATAGATGTAGAAAAGGCCTTTGACAAAATTCAACAGCCCTTCATGCTAAAAACGCTCAATAAATTCGGTATTGATGGAACGTATCTCAAAATCATCAGAGCTATTTATGACAAACCCACAGCCAATATCATACTGAATGGGTAAAAACTGGAAGCATTCCCTTTGAAAACTGACACAAGACAGGGATGCCCTTTCTCACCACTCCTATTCAACATAGTGTTGGAAGTTCTGGCTAGGGCAATGGGGCAAGAGAAAGAAATAAAGGGTATTCAATTAGCAAAAGAGGAAGTGAAATTGCCCCTGTTTGCAGATGACATGATTGTATATTTAGAAAACCCCCTCATCTCCTCATCTCAGCCCAAAATCTTCTCAAGCTGATAAGCCACTTCAGCAAAGTCTCAGGATACAAAATCAATGTGCAAAAATCACAAGCATTCTTATACACCAAAAATAGACAAACAGAGAGCCAAATCATGAGTGAACTCCCATTCACAATAGCTTCAAAGAGAATAAAATACCTAGAAATCCAACTTACAACAGATGTGAAGGACCTCTTCAAGGGGAACTACAAACCACTGCTCAGTGAAATAAAAGAGGACAGAAACAAATGGAAGAACATACCAGGGTCATGGATAAGAAGAATCACTATCGTGAAAATGGTCATATTGCCCAAGGTAATTTATAGATTCAATGCCATCCCCATCAAGTTATCAATGACTTTCTTCACAGAATTGGAAACAACTGCTTTAAAGTTCATGTGGAAACAAAAAAGAGCCCGCATTGCCAAGACAATCCTAAGTCAAAAGAATAAAGCTGGAGGCATCACGCTACCTGACTTCAAACTATACTACAAGGCTACAGTAACCAAAACAGCATGGTACTGGTACCAAAACAGAGATATAGACCAATGGAGCAGAACAGAGCCCTCAGAAATAATGCCAAACATCTACAACCATCGGGTCTTTGACAAACCTGACAAAAACAAGAAACTGGGAAAGGATTCCCTATTTAATAAATGGTACTGGGAAAACTGGCTAGCCATGACTAGAAAGCTGAAACTGGATCCTTTCCTTACTCTTCACACAAAAATTAATTCAAGATGATTAGAGACTTAAATGTTAGACCTAATACCATAAAACCCCTAGAAGAAAACCTAGGTAATACCATTCAGGACATAAGCATGGGAAAGGACTTCATATCTAAAACACCAAAAGCAATGGCAACAAAAGCCAAAATTGACAAATGGAATCTAATTCAACTAAAGAGCTTCTGCACAGCAAAAGAAACTACCATCGGAGTGAACAGGCAACCTACAGAATGGGAGAAAATTTTTGCAATCTACTCATCTGACAAGGGGCTGATATCCAGCACCTACAAAGAACTCAAACAAATTTACAAGAAAAAACAAACAACCCCATCAAAAAGTGGGCAAAAGATATGAACAGACACTTCTCAAAAGAAGACACTCATACAGCCAACAGACACGTGAAAAAATGCTCATCATCACTCGCCATCAGAGAAATGCAAATCAAAACCACAATGAGATAACATCTCACACCAGTTAGAATGGCAATCATTAAAAAATCAGGAAACAGGTGCTGGAGAGGATGTGGAGAAATAGGAACACTTTCACACTGTTGGTGGGATTGTAAACTAGTTCAACCATAGTGGAAAACAGCATGGCGATTGCTCAAGGATCTAGAACTAGAAATACCATACGACCCAGCCATCCCATTACTGGGTATATACCCAAAGGATTATAAATCATGCTGCTATAAAGACACATGCACATGTACGTTCATTGCGGCACTCTTCACAATAGCAAAGACTTGAAATCAACCCAAATGTCCATCAGTGACAGACTGGATTAAGAAAATGTGGCACATATACACCATGGAATACTATGTAGCCATAAAAAACGATGAGTTTGTTTCCATTATAGGGACATGGATGCAGCTGGAAACCATCATTCTCAGCAAACTCTCGCAAGAACAGAAAACCAAATACCGCATGTTCTCACTCATAGGTGGGAATTGAACAATGAGATCACTTGGACATGGGAAGGGGAACATCACACGCTGGGGCCTATTGTGGGAAGTGGGAAGGGGGTTGGGATGACATTGGGAGTTATACCTGATGTAAATGATGAGTTGATGGGTGCTGATGAGTTGATGTGTGCAGCACACCAACATGGCACACGTATGCATATGTTTAAAAAAAAAAAGAGCAAGGACTATTATATGAAGTATAATAGTCCTTGAGAGGAAGAGCTGCAAAATCATTACATGGAGGGATCCAAAGTCCTCACTGAGGTGACCTTTAATCTATGATTAGAATGACAACTGGGAGGCATCCCTGCTTGAGAATGTGCCAGGGAGAAGTCACCCTTGGAGAAGAGTCTCACAGGTGTGAGTTTGACAGAGATTTGAAAGGGATCAATTTGGCTACAGACAGCCTGAGGAAGAGATAAGCAGAGGGATGGAGAATTCTGGGGCCTGGGAGATGAGGCTAGATATCTGCTCCTTTCTGACAACACTGCCCTAAACTTAGCACATTTCAACAATATATACTATCTCACAATTTGTGTGGACGAGAATCTGGACACAGTTAAGTTGGCTAACTCTGTCTTTAGGTCTCTTGTGATATTGGGGCTGTGGTCTCAACTGAAGCTGGACTGGGAAAAGCATCAGTCTTTAAGCTCACTCATGTGAAAATTGGCAGGGTTAAGTGTAGACTGACAGCGTGACTTTCCTTCTGTCTACTGGCCTGAGCACTCCCTCAGTTCTTTGATTATGTGTGTCTGTACATAGAGCATCTCATAGAATTGATGCTTGCTTCCTCCATTTGAGGAATACAACAGAGAGACAGAATTAGACAAACAGATTCACACAAAAAGACAGAAAGAGAAATTGAAAGACTGAGGAAGCAAACAGGAAAAACTCAGTAGGAGAAAAATGACAGCTTTAAAAAATATCTTGAGATCACTATAATTCTCCTCTTGTATTTGTATTAAAATTGTAACTCCAAGCGTTATGTTATGTTATGTTAAGGAAATAGGACGTAATTAACTCCTGAAGTTATGGTCG
This sequence comes from Piliocolobus tephrosceles, assembly GCF_002776525.5. Classification (NCBI taxonomy): domain Eukaryota; kingdom Metazoa; phylum Chordata; class Mammalia; order Primates; family Cercopithecidae; genus Piliocolobus; species Piliocolobus tephrosceles. The sequence goes on along the minus strand of NW_022329420.1, from coordinate 59,148 downwards.
TCATTATCGAGATTACTAGCTTTATTAAAGAAGCCCCAGAGGGATGTCTGTCTCCTTCTGCAATTGAGAATATAACTTGATGTGTACAGTCTGAAATTCAGAAGAGTCATCACCAGAACTCAATCATGCTGACACTCTGATCTCAAATTTCCAACCTCTAGAAGTGTGAGAAATTAAGTCCTGCTGGCTATAAGATGTCTAGTTCATGGTTCTTTGGTATAGAAGCCTGAACTAATACAAAAGTCATACACTACTCTGTATTCCATTCAACAGAAGCTGAATTTGTGCCCCCAAACCGTTAAAAGACTAAAACTTGGATTTTTAGAATGAAAGATAAGAAACGGCTTGTTGAAACACTTAAATTTCTTCTTCTTATAAGATTTTTTTAAATTGGCTGAAATTGGTTGGAACTAATATGACCAACTGAAGTCCATGGAGAATGAGTTTGCTGATGTTACAGCCCAAATTTCCATTGCATGTTTCATACTAACTCTCTCTGAATATTTATGTGACCTGTGAGGAAGAAAGAAGAGATGACTGTGCATGTCTCATGACTTTCCATATTACTACTTTTGTTCCAGCAATCCCCTACTAATCCAGAACCCACTTCTTAAGCATTTTCTAATCAATACCTTAAAGCCTTTTTAAGAAAACCGATTGAGCTGGACTGTTATCTCCTGTTCACCAACCTACAACAAGATGCCATTTTTCTCAAAACCCAAGTGTCATACTACTGGCATCAGGCAGTAGATTATTTTGCTCAATAAAAACTGAATCACTAACCACCTAGTGCTGAGAGACTTTGTGAGGGCTTTCCCCAACAGAGGCAACATAAGGCACATGGATATAATTCTATATATAATAAGAAGGCACTAGAAAGTTTAATGCCTGTATTAGTCCATTCTTATACTGCAGTGATGTAATACCTGAGACTTGGTAATTTATATATAAAAAAAAGGTACGATTGATTCACAGTTCCACATGATTGGGCGGGAGGGGTGGTGGCCTCAGAAAACTTCCAATTATGTTGGCCAAGTGAAGTGAGTGAGAGCAGGGGATATACCAGATGCTTATGAAACCATCAGATCTCGTGAGAACTCACTCACTGTCACAATAACAGCATGAGGAAAATCCAATAACCTCCCCTCAGGTTTCTCCCTTAACACTTGGAGGTTAAAATACAAAATGAGGTTTGGATGGGGACAAACAGCTAAACCACATCAATGCCAGAGGACGATCTCTACATTTAATTTCAATCTCTTATGGGAGCAGAATAAAACTGAGGCCCAGTGGGGAAGTGACTTTCCCAAGATCACACTGCTAGACCCCAGGTCTACTTGAGTTGTGGACCATGCTACCTTGCTACCTCCCACCTATTCTCCTAATGCTTCCATCTCTAAGTGTGTGCGTTATTTACAGGTGACAAAAAACCATGATTTTTATGTTTTATCTTACATACACCTGAAACATTCCTTAGGAAGTAGATGTTAGCATCATCCCCACTGTGCAGCTTGTGAGACTATGGAGCCCCTGAGAGGCACAATGACATACCTGGGATCACAGAATTAATAAATTAAACATAAGGACTTTAACTCAGCTTTGTATTCCCAAACCTGTGGCTCTGGCTGCATTCCATTTCCTCAGGGACTAGTGCAGGAGGTGCTGTATTTGCATAATTGTGCAGAGGTAATAAGATGAAATGGGAGAGAAAGGTGAGCAGTCAGTAATTCAGAAAAGCCTTTGAGAAGGTCTTATTGAAGGAAAAATGAAACCTTCAAGAAGTGACCTCATTTCTTTGGTGAAAGACCCTAACAGTACTAAGGACTCTGGTAATCAAAAACTTACATTCTAAAGACAGTCCCCTATACAGCTCAGTTGGCCATAATCTCTCAAGAGAGAAAGATGTTCTGCTGTATACCAACTTTCTGAGGCTCTTGCTTCAGCAGGGTTTGAGTGAAACCCTTTTCTAAAGATGCAGAAGTTGGCTCAGTTTTCAATTTTTCAACCTCAATGCTTCAAGCTACTGGCAAAAGCCACCAAATCTAAAACCAAGGAGCCCAGGGCTGTCCCATCTAAGAAAGTCTTCATTTGTAAATCCATCTGGGTAGCTTCATGCCCCCTCACCATCACCATATGTGTGTGTAAGGGTCAGGAGCAGGAAATGAAGAGACCCTCATCTGGGAACAGGAAGGAACATGTTGTTAGGTGCTGGAAATTTGGTGAATCTTATATGATCATATCTCAGGTCATGACTGGTGAGACAAAAAGGTGTCGATATCTAAATTTGTGTACTCAGATGTTAGTCCCAAGACTTCAAGCTGTCATCTAGATTCCTCTGTGGCTGAAAGTCTATGTCTGATCTGAAGAGCAGATTTTCTAATGTGGGTATTGTTCTGTGTAGGAAGCATGCGAGGAGAGAAGAAAAGAAATACACACAATACCTTCAAGAGTAATCAGCCTTTAACCCAGGTATATGGCAATACAGATATAATAAGAAAATCATATAATAAGCAAATGTTATAATAAACAAATTGCAATGGGAAGGGGAGAAGAGAAAAAATATATATATTTACACTCACCAGACTATAGAGAAATCATTGCCAGACTGGTAAGCAATAGTCTGGGCTCCAGAGTCAGTCACCTGTCCGTGCACAGATAAGGAGAGGTCTCATGAAGCTTTGATACAGTCTAGAACACTAGCTCTTTTTGTAACGAGTTGTTTGGCATGAGGCCCAGTCACGAGGGAGCTTTGTGACTGGGCCCAAGGAACACAAAAAGTTCAACTTGTTTTTGTGATTGTAATAGATTGAAATAAAGATTTATCCCAAGCAATGCTGGATAAATCCCTCAACAGGTTCAAACAACCTGTTCTGGGACTTGGTGACCATTGTTTGTTTCCATGTTCAATTGAGTTCAAATTTAATATTTAATTTTTCCTCCACATTCAGCCTCAATTTGATACCCAATTGTAGAAAAATACCCTTACAGGTACTCGGGGAGGGCACAGTTGGTGTAGATCACATATACAGGGTTAGCACAGGAGAATTAAAAGCACAGTCAATAAGACCACTCCCACCATGGCTTTGCAAGGAGAGTAATATTGTGAGAATTGTCAGGGATATACACATAACATTCAGTATGCAATAAGGTGTAAACCCCTACTTGGGCTGCGATTAGCATATGTAACACCATTGAATTTAGCAACATAACAGTATGCAGCTGAGCAAATTCATCTGATAACAATGTAAGTTTGGTGCTACTATCATTAAGAACTCTTTCTACATGCAAGCTTAACATTTTAATTTGTTGCTGAAGCAGGACTGTACGGTACCACCACCAGGGAGTCCAGCGGATTTGTAAGCAGCGATGTCTGAAAGCATCTAGATTACTGGGGAGGAGAGTATTTTCGCTGATGGTGAACGGAATTAATGACCACTCTCAAGTGCATCTCCCCATCCAATATGAGAGCAGGTATTGCCACCCATAGGATCCACATACCCAGAGGGCCCCTCCAGGGGACTGCAATGGTTTTACTATAATTATAGTGTATTAAGCTGCTATTAAAATATGAAAGAGGTTGTGTTTTGCTGGAGACAATGTTGTTGATTTGGAGTATGTGTTGACAATTGCCTGGCAGGAGAAATCCCAGAATAACATTAAAGAGGCCACTTAAGGCCTTCAGAAAAAAGTGGGGCTATATGGAATGTGGCCACCAGCACAGCAGTTCCAAGTATGTACCATTGTAGACATATTGGGCAGAATACCAAGGCTTTTGACACAAGGCGAGGGTGGAGTTCACATTTTGTCTGACTTGGGCAAAGATAGATTGCTTGGTTTGGTCAAAGGAAGTCCAGGTTGGATAGCAAGTGGTTTTGTTATGGCCCCATTGATAGCGACATAGCCATTCAAAAATGTTGGCAGGGACAATTTTCTAAGGTAGCCCATTCCCGGTGGACTCTGGCAACTCGACACATAACCAACATTAACTGCTGTTGGCTTCTTTTACAGCAGTGGCTACCCAGTTGATAAATTTATTCTTGGCCTCAGACACAAACACACATGTGCTGACCATTACTAGATTGGTTATTCCTTGCAATATTGCCTTTCATTGCAACCTTGAAAGTGTTGTAATCCGTTCATCCTCATTTAATTTTGCAGTTATGGTGGAAATTTTGGCCTGTTGGGCAGAGGGAGATGGTCCCCATTTCCCTGATCATGTTTCTTAAAAGCCTTATATTTGAAGTAATTCTGCAAATTCATTGATTCAAAAATGCCTGGAGACAAAAACTCAATTACAACGAGGAGTATCACTATATGGATGAAGGCCAAGGTACAGATGATCAGGTCATGAGGCTTAGGCCTTTGACCCAGAGTGTGAAAATGAGGAAGAACAGAAAAAAGCTGTTGGCTAAGATTACAATGCCAGCTGAAGAGAAAACAACATTTTTAATAATAGCATATGTAAAAAGTACATTTATATTAATAGCATGGAAAAACATATTTTATATATCTGAAAAATAATAATAGATCTCAGTCAGGCACCATGGCTCATGCCTGTAATTCCAGCTCTTTGGGAGGCCAAGGTGGGTTAGACCTCATAAGTGACCTCAACTTTATGTAACAAAGTTATTTGCTAACATAAACAAAACTTGAGTTATTTCTTGCAGAGGTCTATATTAAAGAAAAGCAGAACTTAATCTCAATGAATCAGAAGTAGTCAACCAACTTATACAACTGAGAATTTTCCAAGGAGGTAATAAACAGAAAATGTTGTAACAGCAACCAATCAAATTGTTTTTCTGCTTTTGCATATACCCAATAAACACTTTCCTCTGACACTTTGCCATCCATACAATAAACCTCTTTCTGTCTTGTGTTTTCTAAGTTATGAATTGCTTCTTAAATAAACTCAAACTTCTTTGTGCCTTAGTTTACTTTTTAAGAGGATAAAATAAAATGAACTACTTAGGAATGAATCTAACAAAACCGTATAGCACATAATAAATACCATAAAAAGTACCTGAAATATACAATTGTAGACATAAACAAATAAAAAAACCACCAAGTGCAAAAGAAAGCATCTTACTCTTCTCAGGATGTTATGACAAAATACCTTAGACTGGATAATGTAAAAACAGAAACATATTGCTCACAGTTCTAGAGACTAGAAAGTTAAAAATCAAGGCATCACAAATTCAGTGTCTGGTGAGTGTTCTGTTTCTTACAGGTGGCACCATTTAGCTATGTCCCCACATGGCAGAAGGGGCAAGAATATTCCTTTCAACTTCCTCCACATAGGCACTAATTGTGTTCATTAGCATGCAGGCCTCCTGACTTAACTTTCTCAAAGGTCCCATAACTAATAGTATCACACTGAATCCATATGTGGATTAAATTTTTACATATGAATATGGAAGGTGAGGAACACAAATATTCAGACCACAGCAGAAAGTTAATAAGCAATAACAGTTGCAGTGAACAGTGTTATTAATATTTGGGATGTGGGAATTTTAGGTTTTTATCACAAAGGTTAGAAAATGGTTTGTCCTTGGCCAGGTGTGGTGGTTCACGCCTCTAATCCCAGCACTTTGGGAGGCAAAGGCAGGTGGATCATGAGGTCAGGATATCTAGATCATGCTGGCTAACATGGTGAAACCCAGTCTCTACTAAAACTATAAAAAATTTGCTGGGCATAGTGGCAGGTGCTTGTAGTCCCAGCTACTCAGGAGGCTGAGGCAGGAGAATGGTGTGAACCCAGGAGGCAGAGCTTATGGTGAGCCAAGATCGCATCTGTGCACCCCCGCCGGGGGGAAAGAGCGAATTCAACCCAAAAAAAAAAAAAAAAAAAAAAAAGGTTTATCCTTTAAAACACATAAGAGCAGTTCCAAGATGGCCGAATAGGTAAAGCTCCAGTCTACAGCTCCCAGGGAGAGCAACACAGAAGATGGGTGACTTCTGCATTTCCAACTGAGGTACAGGGTTCATCTCACTGGGGCTTGTCAAACAGCGAGTGCAGGACAGTGGGTGCAGCCCACTGAGCAGAAGCCAAAGCAGGGCGAGGCATCGCCTCACCCAGGAAGTGCAATGGGTCAGGGAATTCCATTTCCTAGCCAAGGGAAGCTGTGATAGATGACAACTGGAAAATCAGGTCACTCCCACCCTAATACTGTGCTTTTCCAATGGTCTTAGCAAATGGCACACCATGAGATTATATCCCACGCCTGGCTCAGAGGGTCCCATGCCCTCGGATCCTGGCTCATTGCTAGTGCAACAATCTGAGATCAAACTACAAGGTGACAGTGCGGCTGGGGGAGGGGCACCCACCATTGCTGAGGTTTGAGTAGGTAAACAAAGCAGCTGGGAAGCTCTGGAACCTCTCGAACTGGGTGGAGCCCACCACAGCTCAATGAGGCCTGCCTGCCTCTGTAGACTCCACCTCTGGGAGCAGGGCACAGCTGAACAAAAGGCAGCAGAAACCTTTGCAGACTTAAATGTTCCTGTATGACAGCTTTGAAGAGAGTAGCAGTTCTCCCAGCATGGAGTTTGAGATCTGAGAAGGGACAGACTGCCTCCTCAAGTGGGTCTCTGATGCCAGAGTAGCCTAACTGGGAGGCACCCCCCAGTAGGGGAAGACTGACACCTCACACGGCCAGGTACCCCTCTGAGATGAAGCTTCCAGAGGAGCGATCAGGCAGCAACATCTGCTGTTCAGCAATATTGGCTGTTCTGCAGCCTCCACTAAAGCTACCCAGGCAAACAGGTTCTGGAGTGGACCTTCAGCAAATGCCAACTGACCTGCAGCTCAGGGTCCTGACTGTTAGAAGGAAAACTAACAAGCAGAAAGGATATCCACACCACATGTAAAACCCCATCTTACATCACCATCATCAAAGACCAAAAGTAGATAAAACCACAAGGATGGGGAAAAAACAGCAAAAAAGCTGAAAATTCTAAAAATTGGATCACCTCTCCCCCTCCAAAGGAACACAGATCCTCGCCACCAATGGAACAAAGTTGGATGGAGAATGACTTTGACGAGTTGAGAGAAGAAGGCTTCAGACGATCAAAGTTTTCTGAATTAAAGGAGGACATTCAAACCCATTGCAAATAAGCTAAAAACCTAGTAAAAAGATTAGATGAATGTCTAACTAGAATAACCAGTGTAGAGAAGCCCTTAAATGACCTGATGGAGCTGAAAACCATGGCATGAGACCTATGTGTTGAATGCACAAGCTTTAGTAGCCAATTTGATGAACTGGAAGAAAGGGTATCAGTGACTGAAGACCAAATGAATGAAGTGAAGCCAGAAGAGAAGTTTAGAGAAAAAAGAGTAAAAAGAAATGAACAAAGCCTCCAAGAAATATGGGACTATGTGAAAACACCAAATCTATGCCTGATTGCTGTAGTTGAATGTGACAGAGAGATTGGAAACAAGTTGGAAAACAGTCTGCAGGATATCATCCAGGAGAACTTCCCCAACCCAGCAATGCAGGCCAACATTCAAATTTAGGAAATACAGAGAACACCACAAAGATTCTCTCTTGAGAAGAGCAACTCCAAGACACATAATTGTCAGATTCACCAAAGTTGAAATGAAGGAAAAAAGGTTAAGGGCAGTCAGAGAGAAAAGTCAGGTTACCCACAAAGGGAAGCCCATCAGACTAACAGTGGATCTCTCAGCCAAAACTCTCCAAGCCAGAAGAGAATGGGGGCCAATGTTCAACATTCTTAAAGAAATGAATTTTCAACCCAGAATTTCATATCCAGCCAAGCTAAGCTTCATCAGTGAAGGAGAAATAAAATCCTTTACAGACAGGCAAATGCTGAGATGTTTTCACCACCAGGCCTGCCCTACAAGAGATCCTGAAGGAAGCACTAAACATGGAAAGGAACAACTGGTACCAGCCACTGCAAAAACATGCCAAATTGTAAAGACCATCAATACTAGGAAGAAATTGCATCAACTAACGAGCAAAATAACCAACTAACACCATAATGACAGGATCAAATTCACACATAACAATATTAACCTTAAATGTCAATGGGCTAAATGTTCCAGTTAAAAGTCACAGACTGGCAAATTGGATAAAGCGTCAAGACCCATCAGTTTGCTGTATTCAGGAGACCCATTTCACATGCAGAGACACACATAGACTCAAAATAAAGTGATGGAGGAAGATCTACCAAGCAAATGGAAGACAAAAAAAGGCAGGGGTTGCAATCCTAGTCTCTGATAAAACAGACTTTAAACCAACAAAAATCAAAAGAGACAAGACCATTACATAATGGTAAAGGGATCAATTCAACAAGAAGAGCTAAGCATCCTAAATGTATATACACCCAATACAGGAGCACCCAGATTCATAAAGCAAGCCCTTAGAGACATACAAAGAGACTTAGACTCCCACACAATAATCGTGGGAGACTTTAACACCCCATTGTCAAAATTACACAGATCAACAAGACAGAAAGTTAACAAGGGTACCCAGGAATTGAACTCAGCTCTCCACCAAGTAGACCTAATAGACATCTACAGAACTCTCCACCCAAAATCAACAGAATATACAATCTTCTCAGCACCACATCACACTTATTCCAAAATTGACCACATAGTTGGAAGTAAAACACTCTTCAGCAAATGCACAAGAACAGAAATTATAACAAACTGTCTCTCAGACCACAGTGCAATCAAACTAGAACTCAGGATTAAGAAACTCAAGCAAAACCTCTCCACTACATGGAAACTGAACAACCTGCTCCTGAATGACTACTGGGTACATAATGAAATGAAGGCAGAAATAAAGATGTTCTTTGAAATCAATGAGATTAAGATTAAGAATTAAGAAATTCTTAAGAAACTCAAGCAAAACCTCTCCACTACATGGAAACTGAACAACCTGCTCCTGAATGACTACTGGCTACATAATTAAATAAAGGCAGAAATAAAGATGTTTCTCATTGAAATCAATGAGAACGAAGACACACACAACATACCAGAATCTCTGGGACATTTTAAAGCAGTGTGTAGAGGGAAATTTATAGCACTAAATGCCCACAAGAGAATGCAGGAAAGATCTAAAATCAACACTCTAACATCACAATTAAAAGAACTGGAGAAACAAGAGCAAACACATTCAAAAGCTAGCAGAAGGCAAGAAATAAGTAAGATCAGAGCAGAACTTAAGGAGATAGAGACACAAAAAACCCTCCAGAAAATCAATGAATCCAGAAGCTGGTTTTTGAAAAGATCAACAAAATTGACCGACCACTAGCAAGACTAATAAAGGAGAAAAGAGAGAAGAATCAAATGGAAGCATTAATAAATGATAAAGGGGATATCACCACTGATCCCATAGAAACACAAACTACCATCAGAGAATACTGTAAACACCTCTATGCAAATAAATTAGAAAATCTAGAAGAAATGGATAAATTCCTGGACACATTCACTCTCCCAAGACTCAACCAGGAAGAAGTTGAATCCCTGAATAGACCAATAGCAGGCTCTGAAATTGAGACAATAATTAATAGCCTACCAACCAAAAAAAGTCCAGGACCAGATGGATTCACAGTTGAATTCTACCAGAGGTAGAAAGAGGAGCTGATACCATTCCTTTTGAACTATTTCAATCAATAGAAAAAGAGGGAATCCTCCCTAACTCATTTTATGAGGCCAGCATCATCCTGATACCAAAGCGTGGCAGAGACACACATACAAAAAAAGAGATTTTTAGACTAATATCCCTGATGACCATTGGCACAGAAATCCTCAATAATATACAGGCAAACTGAATCCAGCAGCACATCAAAAAGCTTATCCACCATGGTCAAGTGGGCTTCTTCCCTGGGATGCAAGGCTAATTCATCATACATAAATCAATAATTGTAATCCAGCATATAAACATAATGAAAGACAAAAACCACATGATTATCTCAATACGTGCAGAAAAGGCCTTCAACAGAATTCAGCAGCCTTTCATGCTAAAAACTCTCAAAACATTAGGTATTGATGGGATGTATTTCAAAATAATGAAAGTTATTTATGACAAACCCACAGCCAATATCATACTGAATGGGTAAAAACTGAAAGTATTCCCTTTGAAAACTGGCACAAGACAGGGATGCCCTCTCTCACCACTCCTATTTAAGATAGTTTTGGAAGTTCTGACCAGGGCAAGCAGACAGGAGAAAGAAATAAAGGGTATTCAATTAGCAAAAGAGGAAGTGAAATTGCCCCTGTTTGCAGATGACATGATTGTATATTTAGAAAACCCCATCGTCTCAGCCCAAAGTTTCCTCAAGCTGATACACAACTTCAGCAAAGTCTCAGGATACAAAATCAATGTGCAAAAATCACAAGCATTCTTATACACCAAAAATAGACAGACAGAGAGCCAAATCATGAGTGAACTCCCATTCACTCCCGCTACCGAGGAATCCAACTTACATGGGATGTGAAGGACCTCTTCAAGGAGAACTACAAACCACTGCTCAATGAAATAAGAGGACATAAACAAATGGAAAAACATTCCATTCTTATGGATAGGAAGAATCTATATCATGAAAATGGCCACACTGCCCAAGGTAATTTATAGATTCAAAGCCATTCCCATCAAGCAACCAATGACTTTCTTCACAGAATTGGTAAAAACTACTTTAAAGTTCATATGGAACCAAAAAAAGGCCCGTATTGCCAAAACAATCCTAAACCAAAAGAATAAAGCTGGTGGCATCACACTACCTGACTTCAAACTATACTACAAGGCTACAGTATAACCAAAACAGCATAGTACTTGTACCAAAACAGAGATATAGATCAATACAACAGAACAGAGCCCTCAGAAATAATACCACACATTTACAGCCATCTGATCTTTGACAAACCTCACAAAAACAAGAAACTGGGAAAGGATTCCCCATTTAATAAATGGTGCTGTGAAAACTGGCTAGCCATATGCAGGAAGCTGAAACTGGATACCTTCCTTACACGTTATAGAAAAATTAATTCAAGATGGATTAAAGACTTAAACCTAAAACATAAAACCATAAAAACCCTAGAAGAAAACCTGGGCAATATCATTCAGAGCGTAGGCATGGGCAAGATCTTCATGTCTAAATCACCAAAGGCAATGGCCACAAAAGCCAAAATTGACAAATGGGATCTAACTAAACTAAAGAGCTTCTGCACAGTAAAAGAAACTACCATCAGAGTGAACAGACAACCTACAGAATAGTAAAAACTTTTTGCAATCTACTCATCTGACAAAGGACTAATATCCAGAATCTACAGAGAACTTGAAAAAATTTACAAGAAAAAAACAAACAACCCCATCAAAAAGTGAGCAAAAGTTTTGAACAGATACTTCTCAAAAGAAGACATTTATGCAGCCATTAAGACATTAAGAGGCACATGAGAAAATGCTCATCATCACTGGCCATCAGAGAAATGCAAATCAAACCACAAGGAGATACCATCTCCCACCAGTTAGAATGGCGATCATTAAAAAGTCAGCAAACAACAGGTGCTGGAGAGTATGTGCAGATATAGGAACACTTTTACACAGTTGGTGGGATTGTAAACCATTTCAACCATTGTGGAAGACAGTGTGGCAGTTTCTCAAGGATCTAGAACTAGAAATACCATTTGACCTAGCCATCCCATTACTGGGTATATACCCAAAGGATTATAAATTATGCACTATAAAGACACATGCACAGGTATGTTTATTGCAGCACTATTCACAATAGCAAAGACTTGGAACCAACCCAAATGTCCATCAATGATAGACTGGATTAAGAAAATGTGGCAGATATACACCATGAAATACTATGCAGCCATAAAAAAGGATGAGTTCATGTCCTTTGTAGGGACATGGATGAAGCTGGAAACCATCATTCTCAGCAAACTGTCACAAGGACAAAAAAACCAAACACCGTATGTTCCCACTCAAAGGTGGGAATTGAACAATGAGAAGACGTAGGCACAGGAAGGGGAACATCACACAACAGGGTCTGTCTTGGGGTCGGGAGTGGGAAGAGGGATAGCATTAGGAGATATACCTAATGTAAATGATGAGTTAATGGATGCAGCACACTAACATGGCACATGTATACATATGTAACAAACGTGCACGTTGTGCACATGTACCCTAGAACTTAAAATATAATAAAAAAAAGAAAACTTCAATAAAAAATAAATAAATAAATAAATAAAGCCCATTACAAAATTAAGGTCCAATTAAAGGTAAATATATATAGCAAAAAAAAAAAAAATCAAACTCTGATAAAACTAATTATAACAGGTTGTGTCCAAATTTTCTGGGGATGGACAGAGCCCAAGAGATTCCTTCCATGACATTTCCTGTGAAGTTTCTCACACTCTTACTCAATTTGAACGTCGATAAATATGTTTTCTCTGTTTTATTATTTAAGAAATTCATAATAAAGGAGGCCTATTTATGCATGATTCTTAAATAATTATTGAGTCCGTGGTGTCTGCTGAGGAAAGGCACAGAATATGACACCCACGGAAGTATGATGTTCTGTCAGATAGGAGACTTCTCCCAGAGCCAGAGCTTCATCTTTCAAATAGAATTAGAGGTTTTCACAGGCATGCAGTACTCTGAAGCCCTATCAGAGGCTTAACAATGAGAATTTGACCAAATAAGGTGACTAATAAACATCTGACCTAGTACTCTGATCTGCAGGGATTCTACTCTCTTAAATAGCTCTTACCTGGCTCTGGAATCTTTTCCGGATTCATCTACCACAAACAGATGCACTGGAAGACTGAGAAGAAGCTTTAATTCTCACTGTGAGTCCTGCTCTGTCTCACCATTTTCTCTACAAGTGTAATGTTCTAACTATTCCTGAGAGATTTCATCTCAGGTTTTTCTCTCTGACAGCATAATTGAGAAGAGAAATGGGCAAGAGTCACATTATTCTGGAGGCCGTGTCTAGGGTTCTTACGCGATTTATGTCCCTGATTTATGTAAATACTGACAAATACAGACTTATCTCTAAATGGTAGAAAAACAGGAGAAGCCACTGCCCACAGAGAAAATAAAATATGAATTCAATGCTTTGTAGATACAGCCTAATCTAAACCATAGGGTATTGAATTTTTTTAGAAAAAAAAAAGTAATAGTTTTGTTTGTTTGTTTGTTTGTTTTGGGTTTTTGTTTTTTGGGATTTTTTTGTTTGTTTCCTGAAGCAACTCAACTGTCGCCTCGGACACCTGGGCACTGAGAATGCATTGTAGAGAAATGGGATAATTCCAAAGGATCCTTTTTTTTTTTGAGATGAAGTCTTGCTCTGTCATCCCCGATGGAGTGCAGTGACATGATCTCAGCTCACTGCAACCTTCGCCCCCCAGGTTCAAGCGATTCTCCTGCCTCAGCCTCCCAAGTAGCTGGGACTACAGGCACATGCCACCCCACCTAGCTAATTTTTGTATTTTTAGTAGAGACGGGGTTTCTCCATGTTGGCCAGATGGTCTTGGTCTCCTGACCTCGTGACCCACCAGCTTTGGCCTCCTAAAGTGCTGGGATTGCTGGTGTGAGCCACTGTACGATTCTTAAGGGTGATACAGGGTACTGAATGAAAAAAATAAACCCAGTCTTTTCCCTTCCATGTGGTCTAACTAATTCTACTCTAATCCTGTCCCAAAATTATTGCCAAAACCCTTTTCTGGAGTGTGCCAGGGGTAACTCAGAAAGAAAAGAGGTTGTTCATGCCTATCCATTTCCCATAGCTCCTGAGGTCTAAGTCTTCTCTTCCCAGGTTTCAGGTTGTGGCTCCCCTCTATATCCTCAGAATTAATGTGATCCACTCCAATACTTTTAATTGTATTTTTATCTAATCCCCTCCTATTTTATTCTAGACATTTTGTGTAGTAGAGCCAGTTGTAATAGAGACAAAAAAAAAAACGTTTATATACAACAAAATCAGAAATAAGTTGGAGCTCCATAACACCCTTTTTTGACTGGGCTGCTATTCAGAAAGCATACAAACCAGGCTGACTGGGGGTTGCAGTTAGGAGAAAACACATCTTGCCCAGGATGTCAGTGTGGAGCCTCAAATTTGGAAAATAGATTCCTACAGCCTCAATCATTTTGCAACTGTTCAACAGAGTTAAAAGAAAGACAGTATCTAACAGAAAGTCTTGAGTTTGCAGGATAACAGACAAGAAAAAAAAAAAAAACTCAACTTGCCAAAACACTGAAACTCCTTCCACTCATGAGATGAATAAACTGGCTTAAATTGGTGGAATCAATATGGCCAGATGGTGTTTCTGCAGTAATGACCTTGCTGAGGTCACATCCTGAATTTTCACTACATGTATTATTGCACCTCCACCTCAATTTGCACATGAGATCCATGAGGAGGCAAGAAGAGATCAGTCCTGTTGCCTGAGAACCTTCCAAACTTTCTTTTTCCTTCCACCAATCACCTACTAACCTCAGAATTCACCCCGTAAGTCTTTTCTAATAATATTATTACCATAAAGCCAACACAGAGAGACAAAATTGTTTTCTCTTAAAACCTTGGTGTCATAGTATTAACTTCCAGCACTTCAAGAAGTAAGCTCCTTTTACTCAATAACAATGTTATCTATACCTTAGAGGCAGTCAACAGGAGATAATCTCATTTGGTACCAAAGAAGGTGACTAATAAACCATTTAATTAATGCATTACCTAACAAAAAGGTGTGGACCTATATAAGGAAAATAAGTTAACATCATACTGTTGACTCATTTTAACAGATTTGGTGATAAAAGCCCCACCCCAAAAAAAGACAGAATTTAAGTGGTCTCAAGAACCTAAAAGATGACATGGATTAGCTTCAAGAAACACATAATGTGGCTGGAGTCAGCTGATCTTTATGCTGAAGGTGTCAACAGTAATGACCAATACTTCAAGTCATGGGTCAAAAGTCTAAGGCAGTCATTGTGCCAGAAATGGTATGGGACTTCCCTAACCACGAGACACATAGATCACCTTTCACAAAGAACTACCAACTTGGAATGCAGTGATGACCTCTGCAGTAGCCATGGATTTAAGCTTGATCGTTGTTTATTTCTTCAGAGATGTAACCCTAATTGTGAACTTCTAAATGAATGACCTGACAATTAGACCAACAGCTAAGATAAATTTCAGTTTGCAGCCCCAAAGAAGATGTTCTTAATTAGGCAGTTTATTGTTTTCAATGTGGAAACCTAAACACATAGAATGTGGCAATGAACCAGAACTCTCAGTTCTGACAATTAAGTGAAATAACCACCCCTGATTCAGGTTCTTCATTGACTGGCAATGAGATCAAACACCCACAGCAGCCCAGTGAACACTGTGAGCTGCCATCTTCCCTGGCTCATTAGTGAACCAGGAACAGATATTTAGGAAATATTCAGTGAATTGAGGAGTCCCATAGAGGCAGAAGGCTTGCTTGAGATAGTGGTGGGTGGCATAAAATTTCTACCAAATATGAATTTTAATTTTTACTTTAGTGCTGTTTCTATTTTAGTCTAATTTCCTTCTAGAATGTTATTTCTATTTACCAAGTGACTTTCTGAGGTCTTTCACAGAGTTCAAATCAACTCATCTCAAAACAGAAAGATCAAGCTAAAGAGCTCCCATAGGGATCAGAATTCAGTTTCACATAAATTCTGTAACAGGTTCATCATTGACTTACAAATTAGTGAAACCAATAGTAATATCATGGTGGCCATAGCTCCAGCATTCCAAAAGGTACCTGAAGATAGAGGCTGCCTTCTTTTATCAGAGGATTCAAATGGCAAAATCAAACTTTACTGGATTACTTTAAGAAGTGGGCAATGCAAATCTGCAATATAGTTTCACTAAACCTTAATTGGACAGCAAGACTCTAGGTATTTTAGCCTTCTCAAAATATAAATCTTCTGAACCCTTCATCTGGAATCTGTATGTGTATGTTGGGTTGTGCCTTTACCAATCAGCCATAAATTTCTAACTCTGCTTGTTCCTATACTTTCTGCTTCTGTAGAGTTTAAAAGACAGAGGTGGGAGCTTAGGGTTTTTAGGGTTTTTCCTGAGTATCTATCTAGCCCAGAACATCCCCATTTTTTTCTAGATTCCAAGGAGTACTATCACAAACCTAATTCTCAGTCTCTTGTCTCCAAGTATTTCCTCCTAGCAATTGTCAGCATGATTATCTTTTGACCCCACTGATAGTCTTTGCCTCTTGTGAACTGGGTAGTTCATTTTCATTTAAATACTTCAATAAGCATAAAGCTATTAATTTAAGATTTCTTTGGTTTTTATAAAGTAATTCTTCTGTTTCCCTCAGTTCTCAGCTTTTACTAAGTCTCATAAATTTTATGTTTTGTCTACATTTCTATTCATCTTAAAATATTTTCTGACCCTATTTGTTAATTTTTTTATTCCTTAATTACTTAGGAGTTTGTCATTTAATGTTAACATGTTCGAATTTCCAAATTTCATGCTTTTTTAGTCTCTAATTTTCTCTTTTTTGATTAGAAAACATTCATTGTATTATTTCAATCTTTCAATTTTATTGATGTTTGTTTTATGATGCAGTATATTGTCTATTCTACAGAATGTTCTATGTGCATTTAGGAAGAATATATATTCTGATTTGGGGTGAAGAGTTCTGCATATATCTAGTTTTATTTGGCTTATAATGTTATTCATGTCTTCTATTTCCTTGTTTCTCTTCTGGCTAGTTCTTCTACTGAATAGTGTAGGTAGGGAAGTGAAGCCTGCAACTATTATTGTTGCAACTATTTCTACCTTTATTTCTGTCAGTTTTGCTTTATGTATTTCTGTGCCCTTTTGTTACATTCATATATGCTAATAATTTATTTTTCTCACGAATTTACCCTTGTAATTATAATCTGTCATCATCTCTAGTAATAGTATTTGTTGTCTTAAAGTATATCCTAATTTTTAAATTTTAGTTTTGTGGGTGCATAATAGGTGCATACCTTTATGAAGTATATGGAATATTTCCATGC
Source organism: Piliocolobus tephrosceles (assembly GCF_002776525.5). Lineage (NCBI taxonomy): Eukaryota > Metazoa > Chordata > Mammalia > Primates > Cercopithecidae > Piliocolobus > Piliocolobus tephrosceles. The sequence goes on along the minus strand of NW_022329420.1, from coordinate 42,136 downwards.
CGGCACACAATGTGTAATAATTACATCAGTGTTAATGGGGTATCCATCACCTCAAGCATTTACTTTTTGATTTCAAATAACCCAATTATACTATTTCTGTTTTTTTTGTTTGTTTGTTTGTTGATTGGTTGGTTGTTTGAGATGGAGTCTCACTCTGTCATCCATGCTGGAGTGCAATGCCGCGACCTTGGCTCACTGCAAGCTCTGCCTCCGGGGTTCACATGATCCTCCTGCCTCAATCTCCCTATTAGCTGGCACTAGACGTGCCTGCCACCACGGCCAGCTAATTTCTTTTTGTTTTATTTTAGTAGAGACGGTGTTTCACTGTGTTAGCCAGGATGGTCTCGATCTCCTGACCTCATGATCAGCCCGCCTCGGCCTTCCCAAGTGCTGGGATTAGAGGCATGAGCCACAGTGCCCAGCATATTTCTGTTATTTTAAAATGCACAGTTAATTATTATTGAATAGAGTCACCTTGTTGTGCTGTCAAATACTAGAACTGATTCATTCTTTCTAAATAGAACTGATTCATTCTTCCTAACTATATTTTTGTACCCATTAACCTTTTCCACCTCCCCACCTCCAATCTTCTACTACTTTTCTCAGCCTCTGTTGACCATGATTCTACTCTGTATCCCCATTAATTTTATTGTTTTAACTTTTTAGCTTTAACAAACAAGTGAGAACATGTGAAGTTTGTCTTTCTATGCCTGGCTTATTTTACTTAATACAATGACCTTCAGTTTAATCAACGTTGTTGCAAATGACAGAATCTCATTCTTTTTTATGTCTGAATAGTACCACATTGTGTATATGTACCACTTTTTTGTTTATTCTTCTGAAATAAACACTTATGTTACTTCCAAACCTTGGCTATTGTGAATAGTGTTGCAATAAACACAGGAGCACAGCTATCACTTTGATACACAGATTTTTCTCTCTTTTGGGTATATACCTAACAGTGAGATTGCTGGATTATGTAGTAGCTCTATTTTTAGTTTTCTGAGGAGCCTTCAAGCTGTTCTCCATAGTGGTTCTACAAACTTATGTTCCCACCAGCAGTGTATAGGAGTTCCGTTTTCTCCACATGCTTGTCAGCATTTGTTATTGACTTTTAGATAAAAGCCACTTTACCTGGGCTGAGGTAATATCTCATTGTAGTTTTGATTTGCATTTCTCTGATGATTCATAATGTTGATCATCTTTTCATATACCTATTTGCCATTAGTATTTTTTTGAGTAATGTCTATTTACATATTTTGTCTATTTTTAAAATAGGATTTTTAGATGTTCTTTTCTATAGAATTATTTGAGCTCCACGTTGGTTACAAATCCATTTTCAGATATGTAGTTTGAAAATATTTTCTTTCATTCTGTGTGTTGTTTTTTCACTTTGTTGATTGTTTTCTGTGCTGTGCAAAAGTTTCTTTTAACTCAGTGTGATCCCAATTTTCCATTTTACTTTGGTTGCCTGTGCTTGTGAGGTATCAGTCAAGAAATATTTGTTAATCCAAGATTTTTTAGAGTTTCCCCAATGTTTTCTTTCATAAGTTTTTTAGTTTGTGGTATTACATTTAAACATTTAGTCCATTTTGATTTGATTTTTGCATGTGGAAAAAGATAGGGATCTAGTTTTATTCTTCTGCATATATGCAGATTTACCAGCACCGTTTATTGAAGAGTTTTTTTTCTTAATGTATTGTCTTGGTGCCTATTTAAAAAATGAGTTCACTGTAGATGTATGGATTTGTTTCTGGGTTCTGTATTCTGTTCCATTTGTCTGTGTTTCTGTTTTTATGTCAGTACTATGCTGTTTTGGTTACTATAGATCTGTAGTATAATTTTATGTTGGGTAATGGGATTCCTCCAGTTTTATTCTTTTTGCCCAAGATAGCTTTGGCCATTCTAGGTCTTTTATGACTTTATATAAATTTAAGACTGTTTTTTAGACCTGCTCTTTCTATTTGTGTGAGGAATGTCAATACTATTTTCATAGAAATTGCATTGAATCCATAGCTTGCTTTGTGTAGCATAACATTTTAATATTGATTCTTCCATTCTGTAGACACAGAATACTGACTAAAACAATCTGCAAATGAGTGGTTTTACTTCCTCTCTTCTTATTTGGATGCTTTTTTTTCCCTCTCTTTTCTGATTGCTTTGGCCAGGACTTTCAATAGTATGTTGAATAGGAGTGGTGAGAGAGGACATCTTTGTCTTGTGACAGTTTCCAAGGGAAATGCTTCCAGTTTGTCCATTCAGTATGATGTTGGCTGTGGGTTTGTCATAGACTGCTTTTATTATTTCAAGGCATGTTTCCTCAACACCTAGTACATGGAGAGTTTTAACATAAAGTGATTTTAAATTTTAAGAGAAGCCTTTTCTGCTTCTATTGCGATAATCATGAGATTTTTGTCTTTTGTTCTCTTTGTATTATGAATCACATTTATTGATTTACATATATTGAACCAACCTTGCATCCCAGGGAAAAACCCTACATGATAGGCTTTTTGATGTGCTGCTGTATTTGGTTTGCCAGTATTTTATTGAGAATTTTTGCATTGATGTTCATCAAAGATAAGACATTTTCCTTTTTGTTGTGTTTCTTCCAGGTTTTGATATCAGAATGATGTTGGCCTCATAGGATGAATAAGGAAGGAGATTTTCATTCTCAAATTTTGTGCAGTTTCAGTAGGAATGGTACCAAATTCTTCTTTGTATATCTGGTAATATTTGGCTGTGAATTCATCTGTTCCTGGGCTTTTTAAAATTTGTAGCCTATTTATTACTGATTCAATTTTGGAGCTTGTTATTGGTCTGTTCAGGGATTCAATTTCTTCCTGGTTCAGTCTTGGAAAGGTGTATATGTCCAGGAATTTATTTATTTCTTCTGGGTGTTCTAGTTTTTTTGCATAAAACTGTTCATAATATTCTCTGATGTTTATTTGAATTTTTGAGAAGTCAGTGGTAATATCCCTTTTGTTGTTTCTGATTGTTTTTATTTGAATCTTCTCTTTTTTCTTCTTTATTAGTCTAGCTAGTAGTCCAGCTTTAAGACAAAACCTACTCTTGGATTCATTAATCTTTCAGAGTTTTTTGTGTGTCTTAATCTCTTTCAGTTTAGTTCTGGTTTTGCTTATTTCTTTCTTCTGCTAGATTTGGAGTTGGATAGTTTTTCATTCTCTAGATCTTTCAGTTGTGATGCTGAGTGGCTAAATTGAGATATTTATAATTTTTTGTGGTGGTTGTTCAGCACCATCAATTTTTCTCTCAGCGTGGACTTAGTTGTGTCTCAGGGATCCTGGTATGTTTTGTGCTTGTTCTCAAAAGTTTCAAGTAACTTTTGGTTGAAGCTGTAATTACATTATTTACCCTAAAGTTATTCAGGAGTGAGTTATTTAATTTTTATGTAATCATGTGGTATTGAGTCTTGGTTTTCTCAACCTTTATCTCCAATTTTATTGTACTGTGGTCTGGGAGAGTGGTTGTCATAATTTGAATTCTTTTATATTTACTGAGGATTGTTTTATGTCTGAATATGTGGCTTATTTTAGAGTATGTGCCATGTGGCAATGAGAATGTATATATTGTTGTTTTGGTGAAGAGTCCTGTAGGTGTCTATTACATCCATTTAATCCAGTGTTGCATTCCGATCCTGAATATCTTAATTAATTTTCTGCCTTAATAATCTAATATTGTAAATGGGTTGTTGAAGTCTATCAGTATTGTTGTGTGGGACTCTAAGTCTTTTTGAAGACCTCTAAGAACTTGCTTTATGAATTTGGGTGCTTGGATATGTATGCATTTGATCCTGTTATTATAATGGTAGCTTGTTATTTTGCAGACTTGCTTGTGTGTCACTGGTCTGTGTGCTTCAGTGCACTTTTTGAGTGGCTAATAATGGTTTTTTCTTTCTATCTTTAGTGCTTTCTTTGGAAGCTTTTGTAAGGCATGTCTTACAGTAATGAATTTCCTCAGAATTTGCCTGTTTAAAAAGGATTTTATTTCTCCTTTACTTATGAAGCTTAGTTTGGCCAACTGTGAAATTCTTGATGGGAATTTATTTTCTTCAAGGATGTTAAATATTGGTATTGGTCTCTTCTGGCTTGTAGGATTTCTGCTAAGAGGTCTACTTTTACATTGATGATCTTTCCTTTGTGGTTGACCTGACCTTCCTCTCTAGCTGCCTTTAACATTTTTTCTTTTATTTCAGGCTTGAAGAATCTGATAATTACGTGTCTTGTTGATTATTTTCTTGTGGAGTATCTTACTAGGGTTCTCTGCATTTCCTGAAGTTGAATGCTGGCCTCTCTTGGGGAAGTTCTCATGAATGATATCCTAAAACATGTTTTTCAAAACCTACATTCCATTCTCCCCTTCTCTTTCATGGACACCAGTGGATCATTCATTTGGTCTCTTTACATAATCTTATATTTCTGAGAGGTTTGAGGGTTTTCATTTTTTTATTTTTGTCTGAATGTCTTATTTCAAATAGCCACTCTTCAGACTCTGAGATTCTTTCTTAGCTTTGTCTATTCTGCTATTAATACTTGTGAATTTATTATTAAAAAATTTAGGGTGTTTTTTCAGGTCTCAGATTAGTTACGTTCTTAATACTGGCTATTTTTTCTGTCCAGTCCTGTATTATTATTTTATTAAAAAGTTAAGAAAAGATTCTTAACTTTTTTGAATTGTGTCTCAAGGTACTTCTGCATTTTAATTATCTTTATTTCTAGTCATATTCTGAATTGTACTTCTGTCTTTTTAGCCATCTTGGACTGGTTTAGAACCTTACTGGAGATGTAGTGTGGCTATTTGGAGGAAGAAAGGAACTCTGGCTTTTGAGTTGTCAGAATTTTTGTGCTTGTTCTTTCTTACCTTTGTGGAGTGATATTTCTTTTTTTTTTATTTTATTTTATTTATTTATTTTTTATTATACTTTAAGTTCTAGGGTACATGTGCATAACGTGCAGGTTACATATGTATATATGTGCCATGTTGGTGTGCTGCACCCATCAACTCGTCAGCACCCATCAATTCATCATTTATATCAGGTATAACTCCCCAATGCAATCCCTCCCCCCTCCCCCCTCCCCATGATAGGCCCCAGTGTGTGATGTTCCCCTTCCCGAGTCCAAGTGAGCTCATTGTTCAGTTCCCACCTATGAGTGAGAACATGCGGTGTTTGGTTTTCTCTTCTTGTGATAGTTTGAAATCTTCTTAAGCTGATAAGCAACTTCAGCAAAGTCTCAGGATACAAAATTAATGTGCAAAAATCACAAGCATTCTTATACACCAGTAACAGACAAGCAGAGAGCCAAATCAGGAATGAACTTCCATTCACAATTGCTTCAAAGAGAAT